>NW_009210933.1:0-22249 GCF_000690835.1 Fulmarus glacialis
GATTCTATGATTCTATAATTCTATGAAATATTAATAAAATATGCAATGACTGTTTCTGCTTGGTAAGTACGTGTAAATTGATCTATGCAGCGATGTGCTGCTGTGGTTACAGACCATCATACGCTGAAGGAATTTCCTGCCTTTCTATTGAAATAGTCTTGGGGTTGTCACTACTCGGACTGCTAGAAATGCAGTTCAGCTTTGCATGTTTGAGTTTTACTTGCCCTCGGTTCTTCAGAGATCCAAATTATGGGCCACTGAAAATTTGGCTTTAAAACAAAAAATACAGCTACACCTGTGTGACTGTATCAGTACAAGCCCTCATTACTCTGGGGTATCAGAGAGAAACCACTTGAGGGTACTCAAGTGAAACCACTTTCTCACTGCTGTAGCACATCTATATAATATGTGTTTATGCTTATGCAATGCCCGTGCAAGCAATGCAGATACATCAGTGCAGAAACCTAATGCAGAGGAAAAGCTCTTTACCTCCGGAAGTCATCGTTCCCTGGAGAAAGTGATGTTACAAAATCACATACAGGTTTCTGTGTCCTCTGTTATAGTCAGTGCTTATTAGATTTTAACTCTTCTTGAAGCATCCCAGAAAAGGAGCTACCATAAATATAGCTGATAAAATTTCTAATTTCTTTCTTTTAAACCAACAGGCAGCTTAACAGTGCTGTGCTATTGAATGTGTTGGATCACAGAGCAGCTCTCCAACAGGAACAAGTTCAGTGCCACTATTGCAGATAAGACTGTCCCCAATTTTCTCCCTGTTTCACATATAGACATTGGTCAATACTGTCAGATAACACCAACTCCAACAGGCACAAGTTCAGTGCCACTATTGCAGATAAAAGACTGTCCCCAATTTTCTCCCTGTTTCACATATAGACATTGGTCAATACTGTCAGATAACACCAACTTTGTAAAACTAAAGTGTCCCTTTCCAGAGAGAACCTTTTATAGAGATGTTGGAGCTGGTTTTCCACCCTTGCGTATGGACTCACTATCACGTCTCCTTCCAACCTCTTCCCTACCAGTTCTGCAAGGCTTGCTATGATTTAGGCTTTGGTATACCAGGAAAATAACTTTGCCTCTAGCTGATTGCTTTCTGCCTGTGATTTTTTTGGTAAACACAGTTGTGTGGTCTTTCGTCCCCCTAAGTGAAGCATTAGTGCTTCTGACAATGCTACTGCAGGACTTATGAAACCAGAGTGTGGGAAGAAAGGCTGGTGTTTCACAGGGGAGGGCAAGAGGGGAATGAATTCACAGCAAATGTCGAGCTCTTAAAAGAGGGCTCATAAGAAACAGTGGAGCTTTGTGGTGGCTGGTGCATCCAGTGTAGAGCTCTCAAAAATACATAAAGATACACGACTGCATTGGTAGCTTAAAACTAGGGCAATTACAATTCTCACATACTTACCTAGAAAGAAAAAAAAAAGATTTAAAAAAATCTACCTACTGGCTTTTTGATCTATTGTTCAGCAAGGATTCACTCTTCATTTTATTGTATTGATAGATATATATCTAAATCTAGTATGGGTAGGGCTAGCTACTGACCCTGGCTGAGGGTCAGTACCAAAGTCCTATTGCTTGAGAATACAAGCTAATGTAATAGAGATGGGCTTTTTTCCTTTCTGCAACTTTTTTTTTCTAGAGCTTTAAGAATAAAATAGTCTTCATAATCATCATAATCACCATCATCATCATCATCATTCATTCTTTCTTCAGTCATGTTTGCATACATTATTAACTTCCTAAGAAAACATAGCTATGTGATCTTATGTCTACAAAAACCAATTCTCCTCCTGCTCCTCCCTGCATCCCCTCATGACTTTTGAAACTCGCTAGTCAATCCGAATCAAATTTGTAGGGGAGGAGGTAGGAGATTTGGAGAGAATTCAATATCCACAAGAGGGGTGAAATCTGTCGTTGGGCAGAAGAAAGAGAAGGGAATTAGCACCCTCTAAATTGAAAAGACAGGAAGAACTCACATTAGCCAATTTATGTGGTGGCAGCTGGCCAGCCACGCAGGTACTGGCCCACCGTCTGGCACACGTAGCTCTGAAGTAGGCATAACACACATTGTTTCTCACCCAGCAAGACACTGAGAGACTCAGAGGGAGAGTTAGAGTTAGTGCTGTGAAGGCACAAATCTATAACGAAGCTGGTTTCATTAGCTCCTCTGCTCACAGAATGACTTCTTTCATCATCTCTTTGTTACTGGTTCAGGAGTCACATCCATTTTCATCAAAGAGAAGTTACTGAACTTACTCAGGAGAAACCAGGTGAAATTTGGGAAACTTAAATTAGATGACCTCAGAAACCCCTCTGACTTTAAATCTTGAGAAGTTATGAAAAAATGTACACATCAAAAATTATTGTAAAGTGAACTCCAAAGTGACCTGTGCTAGTAGATGGTAGAAATTGACTGTTTGGCTGGTCATGGTGTGCTGGTTTTGACTGGGATACAGTTAATTTTTTCCACAGTAGCTAGTATGGGGCAATGTTTTGGATTTGTGCTAAAACCCGGGTTGATAACACAGGGATGTTTTCGTTCCAGCTGATCAGGGCTTACACACAGTCAAGACCTTTTCTGCTCCTCACCCCACCTCACCAGCGAGGAGGCTGGGGGTGCACAAGGAGTTGGGAGGGGACACGGCTGGGACAGCTGACCCCAACTGACCCAAGGGATATTCCATACCCTATGACGTCATGCTCAGCATGTAAAGCTGGGGGAAGAAGAAGGAGGGGGGGGGTGTTCGGAGGGATGACGTTTGTCTTCCCAAGTCACCGTTACACGTGATGGAAACCTGCGTTCCTGGAGATGATTGAACCCCTGCCTGCCGATGGGAAGGAGTGAATGAATTCCTTGTTTTGCTTTGCTTGCGTGCGCGGCTTTTGCTTTACCTATTAAACTGTCTTTATCTGAACCCACGAGTTTTCTAACTCTTACCCTTCTGATTCTCTCCCCCATCCCACCAGGGAGGAGTGAGCGAGCGGCTGCGTGGTGCTTAGTTGCCAGCCGGGGCTAAACCACAACACATGGTCATCCAGGTGGTGCACTGAGGCCATGCGACTTCTACAGCTAGTCATAAATAAGCAATATGGACTACATTTTAATATCCCTGATCATTCTATGGCATCAAATTTCAGAAAAGGTAGCTGTGAAGTACAGCAAATTCATTGAATAAGTCACTAATCATGAAATCATTTGCTCAGCTCTAATGATTTCCTTTCCCATTATGCACAGGATTGACAGTGACAGGATTTCAGATGTAATAAATGAATTTTACAATAGGGAGAAACAAATAAGACAAGGTAGCTAATGCACACTTGTGCTTTAGCTTTTCACCTCTGGAGACTTGATTTCCAATCTCTTTTAGATCACAACAGGGAAGAGGAGAGAGAAGGAAAAGGAGAAAATTGGAGGCTGCTGTTAGAGTTGTATAATGCACAGCCCTTGATCAGTATTTGCTCAATGCCATCACTTGCACCCAAAGAGGTGGTAGATGTCCCATCCTTGGAAAGGTCAGGTTGGACAGGGCTCTGAGCAACCTCGTCTAGTTGAAGATCTCCCCGCTCATTGCAGGGGGGTTGGACTAGATGACCTTTAAAGGTCTCTTCTAACCCAAACCATTCTGTAAGTTTGTGATTCTATGATTCTATGATCAGTCTCATCAGACACTCTGAGCCCAATGCCCCTGTGTCTTCCGAATAACAGTGTTACCCCTGATGGTCACTGGTGTGAGAGAGAGGAGAATCAGGCGTTCTCTGTATACAGTCCCTTGCAAGACACCAACAGGGGACGAAGTGTATCAAAGAGGATTGTGTCTGACACAGCTCTTTTAAAGAGTTGTTTCGTTTCCCAGAGAAGTGGGAAGCTTGCCTAATCCATAATGACCTAAATCGTTTTGCAATACATTCTTTTAAGTGAGTTTGTCCATGAAGTTTCTCACTGACAAAATCCCTTGGTTTTCTAGGGGTGCAGAGAAAGATTAGTGCATAAAAGACCATCTGTCTCCTTGCTGCTGACAGGCTAAAAGATGGTCCTTTTCTTCTCTGTGGAGCAGGTTGCAACCCTCCCAATCTGGAGGCAGCGAGCATTCGTTATCTCTGTGAAGCACTAGCCTGCAACAAGCGTTTCCTTTTCCGGCAATTTGCTGTCATGGGATAATCACTCGGCTGCTCAATGGGCTCACCTGTGTGCGAGCTTCTGGAACCCCTCACACCCAAGAGACACAGACTCATATATCAGGTATTGATGATTTGGCTTCAAGATTGGATATAATCGTGTCTTTCCACCGGGTACACAAGCTGGTCTTCCAGCAGGAAAACTTTCCTTCCCGATTACTGATAAAGTCTTTTGGAAAAGAAGTGAGATTTTTCCACCTGTCAGAGGTAGCAAACCAGACATTATTTCCTCTATTGTGGCCAGTTCTGTGCAATGAGAAGCAAAGAACTGTTTGACTTTTATTATTGCTTACGCTAGTCTAGCATTTGGAGCCTAGGGCCCTTCTGTGCTATGCGCTTTGCGAACTCAAAGTAATAACCACTTCCCATCCTGGGGGACTGTGTAGTGTGAATAGGCAAGTCAGGCAAAGAAAATGAAGACTTATATTCCTGTTTCAGGGATGGAAGACAGGTATGGAGAGACTGAGCAATCTGCCCAGAATAACATGGGGATATAAGGTCAGAGGTGGGAGACACAGTCAAGCCTTTTCCCAGTCCCTTTACTGCCCTATTTCTCTGCAACTTTCCAGTTGGGGTTGTTCATATCCTTCCACCTCAGGCATGTGCTTACCCTTGTGTCAAAAGAATATAAATAGATTTGACAGTCTTTAGCATTTACAACAGACAGGTACAGGAAGCATAATCCCCAATTGTGGGTTACTCTGTCCTTGCTTTTGGGTGTCTCATAAAAAATATAGTTACTCGCCCCCTTACACATCATGCATGCAGTGGGCTAGTGTGATATCAAGTTAATATTTAATAGTTGCAATAAGGTATGCTATCCTCAGGGAAAGATGCTTTCTACATGTAAAGTGTAATCTCGTATTTGGTGGATTTGAGCTTTGCACATGTCACTGGATCAGCTGCTGCTGCTACCAGATAGGCTTATCTAGATACTTACAGAGCTAAAAAATTGCATATATGTATCATTTGGATTGTGGTCTGTATATCCTATCAGCCACATTCAATTACTTATTTCTGCGGACCATTTTTTTTCTTGGAAAGAAGACTTGGTTTCTCATCTTCTCCCCTCCCTGCATGATTTTTAGGCATCTTGGTTCTCAACATGCTCATTTCCCCTTCCATAAAGTATGGATAATAAGATAGGACTGTGTATAGTGTGAAACTGAAGTCCCTAACTTAATCATGACATCATAACGCAAGCCACTGTAGCATTGACATTCCTGGTGGGCCAGCCAAAACAAGAGAGCACCTGTAATACTTTCTTCTTGGTCCATGTAATTTAAGTATGAGGACAAATTCAGTCATAAATCATTTAATGGAAACAAAGGGGAATTTTTTAACTAGCAAAAGGAAGGCAAGCGCAGGAGAGAAGTGGGAAGCCAGGAGAAATGTTCAGCTCCCTTCCAGGTGGAGAAGTGAAGGGGGCTCCAGTGCTGGGTTTTTTATCTGGGGGTTCTCAGACTTCACACAGCTCATAAGAAAATACACGTCATATTGCAAATCCTCTTTCCCAGAAGAAGGTAGCTCTAGCTTTCACCAGCCAGACCTTCCAGGCTCTCCAAGAGAAAGAGTTAATAGTGCTTTTTGTTTCCACCATGCGTGCAACATAATGCCATGTCAAAACTCCCTTCACACCAGCTGCCACCAGGCCCTCTGACTTGCTTGGGAAAGCAGCAGAGTCACAAGGCTATGGTCTCGATACTCCACTGCTTTTTCCCATAGCTGCTCAAGCTCAAACTTAGCATAGTGGTTTTTCAGCTCTCTGGCTTGTTATTTCTGCACAGTTTGCCATTAATAGGAGACTGTGAGAATGACCATGCTGGGTTAGACTAAAAATCCTCCTAGCCCAGCATCCTCTTCCAGATAGTAATCAGCTCTGGGAAGAGCATAGGAGCAGGCATGCATGTCATCCTACTTCCTCAGAGGACTTGTTCAATCTCTATCAACCTGTGGCTTAGAGCTGTGCTAAATGAGAGGTGGTGTTTTCATATTGAACCGACCTCAATGGAGGACATTTTTTTCTATGAATCTCTTCAGTTTCTTTATGCACTGATGTAAATAAGGGTCAGCCCATTACGTCTCCTGCTCACACAGGCTGGGCACTTCACAACTACTCTTTAAATGCTTAGTCAAACATGTGGGAGAGGCTTTCTGCTGTGCAGAGAAGACAGATAAAAAAAAAGCTCTGTTTTATGCTGAGAAAGCCATACTGCTTTGCAGAGAACATAATCCAGGATCTTGCAGCGAGGAAGGAGGAGATGCTGCGTTTTAAATGCCTGCTGACAAGTGTGTGAAATGAACAGGTTTGATTTATACTACTCGAATTATTTGCGTGCTTCACAACCTATTTGATAGAAAGGGTTCAAGCCCATTTCAGATGCTTTTGCTGCCCATTGTATATCTACAAGTTTCTTGCAGTGTCATATACTCCCCCTCCCTCAGGGCTATGCTTCCACCACTCATTTAAAATAGTAAAATTTGTTATTGTTGGGGAGTTGGCAGAAACAGAGTAACTTATGTGCAAACTTGTGCCTCTACATCCATCCAAGAGGGGCAGCTGTAGCTCTAATATGGTCTTTCTTTCCTTGCCAGCAGATTAGAAAAGGATTATGGAAAAGAAGGATACCAAGGGGAAGCATCATTTCATGTCTGTACCGAGGCAATACTCCAGCTGGCATCAGTTGCTATTTACTCTATGTTTTACATGTGGGATCAACAAGGGGGAAGCAAAAAGAGAGACCAGGAAAGCCTGGAAGTAGAAAGCATATTGTCTGGCTGTTTTCATTCGTTTATATTTAGTGTAGTGCCAGCCTGCAAGACAACTACAGTACACACAGGAAGGATGGATTAAGGATTTGGGCACTAGCCGGCATTTGTGTTTCTGCTCCGCCACAGACTCTCCACATAGCATTGGGCGACCTATTCAGGGCCAGATCTGAAACAATAAGATGTGACCACACCAAGCAAAGAAACACTGTGAGAGGGACCATCATGTGAGTTGTGACGTCTTCACAGACAGTGCAGAACCATGTAGAGACACAGCTCGGGACTAGGCAGAGGGAAAGCTGGTGTAGACTTCTCAAAGTTGGCTACTTCTAGTTAACATTGCAGAAATATGGATATTTCCACATCAGACTCCATTGCAAGGCACAAGAAATACCAAACAGATAGAAAGCAGGGAAAGCAGGTTCCTAAATCCTAAGCTATGATCATGAAAATCTCTGTTCTTCAGATTCCTAAATTCTAAAGATCTTGCACTGTTTTTAACTTAAAAATTCCTTAGGCATTCAAAAATTCCAGTTTTGCATTTGCCCCCAGATAGATCTGTCCTGGCTAGTCTGAGAGGCGTGACACCCATTCTATGCCCAAGCCTAGCTGGTGCAGAAACCACCTCTAAGTCTCATGTGGGGAATTATTCCCTTGGGTCTTTTCAGCCTGTACCTAACACAGACCACCGGGATTGGGTTGCCCACCAAATGCAGTCATGACAACTGTTTGGAAGCGTGATTTAAAAATAACAAGCCCAACTTTGTGCGGGATGGAGCACTCGCGTGGGCTCCATCCCATGGCTCAGATCCGGTGCCACCCAATCTCCATGTGTCACACATATGCAGCCGGTGTCCTCACCACTAGGCTGTTCTACCCCACCTCTGGAAACTGTGTCAGCATCCAGGAAGCAATTCAAAATCTACTGGGCTGGAGAGAAAGTATGTGTGACTAAGCACACTGCAAAGTATAAAATCTATGGAATCAGGGAGTTATGGGCTATGAAGGACAGCATACATATGAGAAAATTCCCACTGTTGCCCCAATTTAGGTACCTGAGTTCTCTTTTTCTTCTTGCACCTTAAAGTCTGTTGAAGTCCTTGGGACACAGGCACTTGCAAAGGCACTTGCCAATTGCTGCAGGTTTGGTCTGAAGTCTCTTTCCAAGGAACTCAGGTCTTTGTGGAAGGAAAACTGCTGTGCCAGATAACAGCAAGTGAAGTATTTTAAATCCACTACATTGGGCCTGTTAAAGTCAGAGAACTCATTTGAGGGTTAGAGTGAAAGACCAGTTCCACTGGATATGTTCTTACTGGGAAAAATCCTCCAGATGTAAAATACTGAGTCATCTCCTAGGGCAGAGGAGAAGTGCAAAGCAGTGGAACTCTAAAAACTTGTTAGAGAGCAAGGCACCTGCACCAGGGAAGGCATTACACAAATGGACACGAGATGAGTTAATAGGTCCTTTTTTCCTCCATTCGAAATATATGATCCAGAAGAAAATATGCAAACATCGGGGCCACCTCCTACTACCCAATTATTCAGAAAGGATAGAGTGTAGGCTCTGCCACAGAGAAGCACTTAGACTTTCTCATCAAAATGTGACTCTCTGGCAGAGTGAATACTCTGGGAGGTCAAATGCATTACCACTCTGCGCAGTATTGCTTCCAACAGCCTGAATGAAGGATTAACGAAGATGACTTGACATTTACCTAGATTCGTGTGCAGCTAATAGGGTTGATAAAAGTGCTCCATGAATAATTTATATTGGTAATTTACAGATGGAAAGATTCATCTTCTTCCCATAAGCAGAAGGGAAGGGGGAGGGTGGGACGTCAGACAGAAAAGATTGGTCTCTAGCTCCATAATACCCTTATCAGTGGAAAGAGAGGTCAAGACTTCCTGGTTTAGTATCAGGGCTACTTCCATTAGGGAAGTAATTTTAATTACACAGAAGGTTACAGCACCGCCTTTTTTGGGCAGGGGAGGGGAAGTGTTTGGAGTAATTAGCAAAATACATTGCAGCTGAGGTCCTTGTTGTTGGTACATGAAGGGGCTGAGCACAGTATCACAGAGTGACAGAATGGTTGAGCTCAGAAGGGACCTCTGGAGATTGTTTGTTCCAACATCCATGATCAGAGAAACATCAGTTACTGCAAGTTGTCCAGGAAAGTGTGCAGTTGGGTTTGAAAGTCTCTAAGGATGGAGACTCTACAACCTCTCTGGGCAACCTGTTCCAGTTCAACCACCCTCACAGTAAAAATGGGTTTTTTTGTGTTTAAATTGATTTCAATTTGTGACCATTGTCTTTTGTCCTGCTACTGGGCACCGCTGAGAAGAGTCTGGATCCATCTTCTTTACTCCCCCATCAGGTATTTATATATTGAAAGGATTGTCCATAAGGAAGATTTCTCAAATTGAAACAGCCCCAGTTCTCTCAGCCTCTCTTCACTGAGAGATGCTCCAATCCCTTAGTCATCTTTGTGTCCCTTTCCTGGACATGCTTGGATATACATCCAAGTCTCTCTTGCACTGGGGAGCCCAAAACTGGACCCAGCACTTCACATGTGTCTCACCAGTGATGAGTAGAGGAGGAAGATCACCTCCCTCGACCTGCTGGCAATGATCTTCCTGATGCAGCCCAGGATAATGTTGGCTTTTTTTCTGTTGCTGGCTCATGGTCAACTTGGTGTCCACTAGGATCCCCAAGTCCTTTTCTGCAAAGCTGCTTTTCATTTGGTCAATCCCTGGCATGTTCTGGTTCATGGGGTTATTTCTCTCCAAGTGCAGGACTTTGCACTTCCCCTTGTTGAACTTCATGATGTTCCTGTCAGCCCATTTCTCAAGCCTGTCAAGGTCCCTCTGAACAGCAGCATGTCCAGACCCAACAGTTCAGTCGTATTCGGCCCACCTCACTGTCTGCTCAGCACATACTTCCTCAGCTTCTCTGTGAGGATCTTATGGGAGACAGTGTCGAAAGCCTTGCTGAAGTCTATGTAGAAAATGTCCACTGCTCCCTTCTCATCTATCAAGCCAGAAATTTCATTGTAGAAGTTTATCAAGTTGGTCAAGCATGGCTTCACCTTTGTGAATCCATTCTGACTATTCCTGATGATTTCACGTGCCTTCATGTGCCTGACTACTCCTGATGTCCTTCATGTGCCTGGGAATGGTTTCCAGGATTAGCTGCTCCATCACCTTCCCAGGGATTAAGGTGAGTCTGGCTGATCAGCTTGTAGTTCCCTGGGCCCTCCTTCCTGCCCTTTTTGTAGACAGCAGTGACATTTGCTTTCCTCCAGTCCTCAGGCACTTCTTCTAATCACCCCAATCGCTCAAAGATATTGAGAGTAGCCTTGCAGTGACTTCAAACTTCATGATGTTCCTGTCAGCCCATTTCTCAAGCCTGTCAAGGTCCCTCTGAACAGCAGCATGTCCAGACCCAACAGTTCAGTCGTATTCGGCCCACCTCACTGTCTGCTCAGCACATACTTCATCAGCTTCTCTGTGAGGATCTTATGGGAGACAGTGTCGAAAGCCTTGCTGAAGTCTATGTAGAAAATGTCCACTGCTCCCTTCTCATCTATCAAGCCAGAAATTTCATTGTAGAAGTTTATCAAGTTGGTCAAGCATGGCTTCACCTTTGTGAATCCATTCTGACTATTCCTGATGATTTCACGTGCCTTCATGTGCCTGACTACTCCTGATGTCCTTCATGTGCCTGGGAATGGTTTCCAGGATTAGCTGCTCCATCACCTTCCCAGGGATTAAGGTGAGTCTGGCTGATCAGCTTGTAGTTCCCTGGGCCCTCCTTCCTGCCCTTTTTGTAGACAGCAGTGACATTTGCTTTCCTCCAGTCCTCAGGCACTTCTTCTAATCACCCCAATCGCTCAAAGATATTGAGAGTAGCCTTGCAGTGACTTCAACCAGCTCGGGGCCCATGGATTTACGCATGTCCAGTTTCCTTAAGTATGCTTTAATCTGATTTTCTTCCACCAATACCCTTGGTGGAAGAGGTCCATTGGTCTTTATCTCCATACACTTGAAGTGGGCCTCCTTTAATCCTGTATTGTTGATTACAAAGTTCACATCACCCTGCACTCTGCTTGCCAGCCTTGTCCACCACTTCCTCACTTGATTGCTGGCTGTCATTTCGCAGAAAGGGAAGACTGAAGAAAGGCAGCAGGTATGATGACCTCCTCAAGCCAATGCTACCATCATCTGTTGTGGTGGTATTTGGACCATTGATGCAGTGAGTTCACAGGGAAAGGTGAATGCAAGCCTTTGGGGGAACACTTTCATGTTCCAGATTACAGTTAACAGAAGCAAACATCAACTCTCTCCTGCAGTTCATGGAAGGGGTGACAACTACCTGTCACTGTGCATCTGGTGTTCTTCAAAATTCTTCTTGTTAAACCTCACAGCTACTTCTAAGAGAGCCTTAGAGGAAAAATGGCTTGCCTGGAGCCAGCATTAATGAGGTTGATTCCTACTTGTGGCCATAGCACTCTGATTCAGTTTGGAAAGCGTTGCTGTGGGGTTTTGTTCACTACTGTGTTGGGACCACAAATCAAGCACAACTTTCAGAAGGATGTGTCTAGATAATTTTGTAATATCCCCATGAAGACCACGGTGCACTTTAAACTCAAAAAGCTGGGTTGTACACAAGCTAGAATAATTACCTTTTTAATTAGGACAATTCAAAGCAATTAGGTAAAGCAGAGCAAGAATAAGAAGTTTTTTGAACAAGAGGCTGTGTCCTTGCTTCTCCTTTTGATTTCAGTCAGCTCAGTAGTTTTCTGGGTTTCAACAAATTCTGCACAATTTCTTTGTTCTCTTCAGCAGTCTCCCAGTCTTGACCTGTAGCCTTCCAGGTCCTTGCTAAGCTCTCAGTATCTGGGTCTTCTTGCGCCTGCCATATCCTTAGTCTTGAAGCCTTCTTGAGGTCAATTTAGTCCTAAAACAACAAGTCCCTCTCCCTTTGCAGATTTTCAGCTGACCTACTCACTTTTTAAAGGCATGCAGCATATGTTACAACTTAAACAAACCAGATATCCTTTGCCATAATCGATCAGCTCGAAAGGCTCTGTTCTGTTGATGCCATATGGCAACAAGCTGAGTTTCAGTGGCAATCAAAATTCTCGTTTCCCCATAGCTGGGTTGATTTGTACTCCAATGCAGTGTCCTTGAACCAAACGGGTCCACATTTCCATTCATCTCTACATTAAAGCAGAATTTTAGTCTGAAGGTGCATTTAAATGAATAGCAAAATTCCTCCTGCTTTCAACAGAAGCAAAATTTCTTCGCTTGAGTTGAATTTTACTCAGTCAAGAGTTCACACTTGTCTGGTAAATAGGAAAAGACATAACCAAGCTGGTGTGAGGGATTCTGACCAAACTCCCTGAGGCTGCACAGAAGGGTTAAGTCTTCAGGGACATGAAGTCAGGACATCTGCCTCCAACGTTAGAGTCTGCTTCTAACTCAGTAATAGGCCTTGACTTTAGTGGCACAACGTGCACACAGCTCTCATCAGCATGAGTGATACCGGCCCTCTGCCACCACCATGGGACCTCAAAGAACAGTGATACCACTGAGTGAAGCCGTTAGAACTTCATAAAGGGGGTCAACAAAGCCTGGGTTGTGCCCACAGACTGGTCGTGAGCAGATAACGCCAATATTGCTGAGAACGGGAGGAAGCACCACAGCACAGCAAACACTGTTAAACCACGTTCTGCACGAAAAGCTCTGCATTACGTGGCTTCTAAAGCATGATATTTAATTAGGGGCTGGGCTCCTTTTCTAGAACAAACTGTCGGAGGTACAGAGCCCTTCATGTGGTGCTTTGTACCACTTCAGTCATCTGAAGCTCTGGCTCTTTGTATATTCAGAAACTGTGCGAGACTACATCTGTCTGCATGTGTGACGGTCACTGGCAGCTGCATCTACTTGGGGACATATTTGTGGAATACCAGCTATTTAGTGCCATCTTGTTTGCTCAGTGGGCAAAACAGAAATCACTATGGAACAAACCCAAACCAAGCCTTTCCTTTCCTGGAGGATCTGATGGTAATCCACCTCTCTTATCTTGCTAGACCACCAACATGCTGAATGTCCTCAGGAGACTGAGCCTTCTTGCACTCTGTTGGATGTGTCGTATCCCAGGCAAGGTTTCCACGCTGCTCTGATACTGCATCCAAGGCAAGGATTATTGCTTTTCTGTAAATTATGGCTGAATTTTAACAAGAGGTAACTCCTAGTTCAAGACTGAATTGGTTCTGAGTGCATAGGACCAAATGCAAAAGGACCTGAGATTCAGCTACCAGAGTGGAGAGAGAAATGATAATGAGAGAGAAAAGGAATCAAATTTGGTGAAATAAATGAGGCAACAGGAACATGTTCACTTCATGCCAAGTGAAAAATCCTCTTGCTGAATACAAAAATTAAATATTTCTAATTTGGTGCACCAGGAAGAAAAACAAATAGGAAATGAAGGACCATATTCTCTAAATGGAGAAGAGGAGATGTTTCCTCACCCCAGGTGCCAAAGCACTGACCTGGATGCAGGAGGCACAGATTTCACTCCCGCTTTTGCTTTGGTGTGTGGAAAAGCCACATCTCCATATCTTTAATCCTTCTGCTGTCGGATATATGGGGCATAGTTGCTTCTGTTACTACTTTCCCAATTTGCTAGTACATTCTGGGTGTAGATATGAGTAGACAGGTATCTCGCCTCCCCTGTGAGTGTCCCTGCTTATGCTTGGGTTCAGGGAATATGGAACACAAAATGGGACCCCTCTGACAGGAGAACTTGAGGGAAAAAATACTACTACAATACTCACCTGAGGCTGCAGTCTCTGAAACAAACAGCATGTAGATGTAAACCTAAGACTCCAACCTCCAGGGAATAATGACATGCCCATAGAGGTACAGACAAGTCTGAGACTTACTAAATTGCTATTTCATTTTCACTAAGGCAGGGAAGAAGAACGAGTTTAGCAGTCAGGACAATTAATAATTAAAACTTATACCAGGTGAAAGATTAATCAGCAGTGCCAGATGGATCTGCATCAACAGGAGGCACTGAATATTCCCTCTCTCTCACAAGAATATGCCGCATCGGAGCCACATAGGTACTCCTCCAGGACAGGGGGGCTGAAATCTCTTCAAGCAGAAGATGGAGTTGTATTTAGATTTTCATCTGCAGGCTGATGCCGTAAGCCCTGGACCATTGGTTAACATCTCCTGTTGCGGCTATTTTGCAACTGTAACGCTCCGCTCTCTCTCCCCTTTGTTTTCTATTTATGCTGCAGCTACTTGGTTTTTGTGAATAGTTTTGGGGAAAACCTATATGAGGCTTTCTGTTGGTAAATTAAGTTCTTGCCCTTCTATTTCTTACTCAGTTCTCAAGTTTCTTATATGGAGGAAACATCCAAGGTATTGTAAAAGTAATTTTCTTTTTTTTTTAAAGCAACTCTTTAGTAAATAAACTGCATCACTGGAGACTGCTCACTTCCATATTGAGGAGGTGGAACTCATCTAATAATCATTACAGTACAATACTTCCTCTTGAAGCACTCCCGGAAGGCTCTCTTTATCTGGGAAAGGGTAATGGAATATTCACACCTAATCACCACGACACAGAAATACAGCTCTTTAAACGGGAAAATCAATTTTCCCTTAATATTTAAAATACTAACAATGTACTTTGCCAGAGCTAAGCAGTTAGATAAGATTATACATTCACTGCTGATGATCAGGAGCATAGTGTCTGGGACGGAGGCAGGCAAAAGGAGACATACTCTGGGGTTCAGTAATAATAACTGTTTGCAATTAAAAAGCAATTTATTTAAAAAAAAAAAAAAAGAGAAAAGAAAAAAGAGAAAAGTGTTAGATGACTCTCTCCTCAGTTCAGTTCCACACATAGTTAGTTTCAATTAAGATTTATTCCTACCATGCCAGTGCAAAACCCCAAGAATGTTGATCCGTCAGGTTAAAGGCCTGTTTTGCCATCCTTTCCGATGGTAACAGGGCTTTTATCAGTCAGCGGTTTCTGCCTGGATCCCTGACACACAGACGAGTTCTCAGCGCTCACCTGGGATTCTGGTCTCTCTTCCCTTCCCCATACCCCCACGTTTGTTTTGTGAGTCACGGCGGTAGCAGCAATTCTGTCCCTTGAGATCACATTAGGAACTTCCACAGAAATTCATGTGATAGAAAACTGGATCATCAGCTAAACATTCTTTTTTTAATGAAAGGTGTTTCCTTTCTGTGAGGAATTCACAATGTCTGTTTAAAAAAACAAAACCAAACCCCGAACCTAAACAAATTTCCATCTCAAATCTTTCATTTTCTTATGTGAGAAAATCTATCGGGTCTGTTTGTTTGTTTGTTTGTCTGTTTGTCTGTTTGTTTGTTTAAAAAAAAAATCCATTACCCTGCTAAATGAGACTATATATAGGGGATAGCTGAACAAATCCAACCCATTTCTTTTGGGCAACATCCTTGTCTCCTGAGAATTTCAGTTATGTCCCATTTGTTCCTGCAATCAGCCCACAGTGCTTCCTTTCTTCTTTCTTTCCTTCTGTTTCTTTTTCTTCCTTCCTCCCATCCTCCCCCTTTTTCAAGGTCAGTCTAAAAAATCCAATCCTGGGAAAATGTGGAAAAATCTAGCATTTGGTATTATTGTAACCCCAAACAGAAATCAGATTAAAACCTGAAGCTTAGTGATTCTATGGATGTATGCATGTAATGGGTATGATTTATTGGATGTGTCAGGGGTCCATTTCATCTTTAAATAGGAAAGCCATGAGGTGTAACTTGATGACTTATTAAAAGAATGTTACAGTACCTAAAAAGGACGACACCATAAAATACTTAAACACACAATAATTTCTGGAGAAGGTCTTGTCAGAAGAATATCCCAACATTCCATTTAATGGAAGAAAATAATTATTCACAGATTGTTAGTTTTGCTTTTTACAAACAATGAATACAGTTAATTTTGTCATATCTGTTGCTTGTGTTTACAAGCTTCAATCACTCCTTTAAAACAACCCAACCTTCCCAGGGCACATGGATTGAAAAGGCATCATTTTAATGGGCTTGTAGCTAATTAAAAAGTGTGACATTCAGAATGTGGCTGGAACATGGCATAAAAAAGTAATTACAGAACAATACATCATGTCATGGACAAGTGGCTAAATGTGAGCGTGTGCTGGCAAATATTATGTAGGAAAATCCAGTTCGAACCAGGCTCTTGCATACAATCAGGGCTCTGCATGTTTCAACGGGACGCGAGTGGTGGATGTGTTTTTGTTACAGATAAGTTTCAAGACCTGTTTTGTAATCCCTGCAAGGTTCTGCCTTGGAGGCCGCGGTGCAGCTTGATCTCTGTCCTAGCAGTGGGCAGGCTTCTGGCAAGCATGGCGTGGCAAACAACTTTTGATTCCCCAGGGGTAGCATTTTGTGCAGTGAACAGCAAAGATTTTTGTTCTTCGTCTGATGTTTTGTATTACAGGCTGCTTGGTCTCCTTGACTGCACCTCCTAAGTAAATAAATACATTGGGCTTGACTAGTTCCCGTTTGTTTAGGACATGTAAAATGTGTTTTCCTGCGCTTATAAGGGATGCTGGGCACCTCTGAGGGGCATTCAGCCCCAAAGGGCACCGGCTGCCTTTGCACATGGCTTTCCACATAGATGACCAGTTTCATACAGCAGCCTGGGTTTTAGCAGGCAGCTCACCCACAAAAACAGCCTGAATGAGAAAGGCTACTGAAAAAGATTTGGAAATGATAATATCTTTCAGGACAAGGTCCTGCATGTGATGCCTTCCTATGGCAATATCTACAACCCAGTCATTATGGTAATTTTGAACTGTGCCTTCTCACCCGAGCTATCTGTATCATTATAGCCCTATAAAGCTATTTATGTAGATCACTATAACTATTCTTTAGGTTGCCATAATGGTTCTGAGCCCAGAGATGGAGCAGAAACGCGGTACCTGCAGAGAGCTGGTGGCAGAGCTTGCTGCAGAGCACATTGAAGGAGAGAGGAAAGCTCAATGAAAGAATAGGTCAGCTTGTTGGAAAAGAGACAGAACAAGGTTAGTCTTATTTATTTGATTTCTAACAGAAAAGAAGGGTTTTAAGGAGGGATTTGTCATAAAGTTAATAGTCAGGTGTGGATCGTCATAACTGAGGTCTCCAAATAGATGATGAAAGGAAATACTGCTGTATGGGCTGATTAAGGTAAATATTTTTGTGTGCTATCCTTTTTCCCTCCTGCTTTTTAAACTATTTCTATTTATTGCAGAGGATTAATTCTTTTTCTTTCTTAACGATGGATTTTGGCTCACACTACCATAACGATTAAAGGCTTTTTGTTATTTCCATTTCAAATCTTGTTAGAATTAACCCCAGACTTATAACTTCACAGTCAAAATGGACTCCATGCTGAACTCAGCAATTCCTTTTTTTAAAAGAGAAAATTAAGAATATCTATTTGGCTGCTTTTCAAGGAAAGTAATGTGAGAAAAAGGAAAAAAGGGAATAAAGAAAGAAAACAAAATGTATCAGTACTGTTAGATTTATTGCTTTTATTATAATTTCTTTGGCTTATGTAAATTTAAATGAAATTTTTCAGACTGTCAATCCATAATATAGACTATAGTCCTCTTTGAACTTAATTAAAAATGGATAGATTGATACAAGAAGGATGACATTTTCAGAAGAACTCAATGTTGGCCAAACTCTGCTTTGATTGAAGTTAGTGGTGAAACTCCCCAAGAATTCATTAAGAAGGGAGAAAAGCATGGTTCAGCATTTCCAACAATCCTACGGAAATGGAGTGTGGTGAGGGATCATTTTCAAAGTATTGCAAGGTGTTTAACATTGCGGTTTTCATTAAGTTCAGTTTATTCTTTTTTTGCCTAAAAAGTAGCTTAAGCTCTTTAAAATACACATCACAGATAGATTTTGTGGACTTTAAAGGATTCTCCTGAGCTGTTGTGGTTGGGTTCAGAGATTCAGACTGGCTAACAGAAGAAAGCATTAAAAGCGTACATAAAGAAACTGAGAGACATAGCAAGTAGCAGTGTTTGGAGGCTGAAATGAAACAAATAAATGCTGCAAGAATGGATTTAGAAAGTTTTAATGGATTTATTACTTGCATCTCACACAAGCTTCTAAGGGCAGTAATAGCTTCCTCACTTCTGGCCTCTTGAATCCAACGTGAAAACCAGAAAGCATGGATGCAACAACAGATGAGTCCTGGTGCAGAGTTGGGAGAAGGGAGTTACACCGCAGCGTCAGAAAAGATGATCCAACCGAGATCTTAAAAACTCATAAAATTCACTGTGATTCAAAGCATCAGTGCTGGCGGGTCAAAATTTCAAGCCAAGCGGTGCTTTCTACAGAGGCCCATTTGGTTTATTTTACTATTGGGGAAGACATAGTGTGTTACAGAGGATTCGTTCCTAAGGGATCAGACTGAGAAGAAGATATAAAGTAAAACAACTGACCTGGCAGTTGTATCCCTAACAGGCCAAATGCCTATGAAAACACACGGTCCCTTTGCCACTGCAGAAGCTGTAGGAAGGCAGTTTAACGGGGCTCCGCACAGAAATTTTAGAGCCTTTCATACCACAGATATAAATGATACATTTCATCTTTATGCCACCCTTCTAAATCACAAAGAAATAAATTCAGTTAATGCTGAAAGGCAGAAACTCTGAGATGCTTCTCTGCTTTGCTATTTATAGTACCAGGGCCAGCTCTGGCTTAATCTTCCGGGTGTAGTTCAATATATTTCTGACCCAACCGGGTAGAACAGAAGCCTTGGTTATATTTCCAAGCTCTCAGAGGTTTTAAGACAATCCCACAGCTTTCGCTGGAAGTAGTTTTCGCAGGGTACTGATAAATAATCTCAGGGAGAGTGTAATTGTCCACAAGAAAACATCAGCTGCGGAGCAGAAAAAAAACCCCAAACCACAAAACAAACAAACAAAAAAATAGAAAAGGGATGTACTGACTTTATTTTTCCAGCAGATGTCTTTGCTGAAGTCCCTCCCTTCCCTGGCTACGTTTCTGCCATGTTAATTGTCATAACTATCCCCTATAGTTCCTTGGTAGGAGAATTGTAACAATTAGCCCGTGACTTTACACCATCTGCCTTGGCATAGACGAGGCAATGTGCTTTGGACTCCGAACACCTGCAAACCCAGTACATGGTGGATGTTTGGATGCTAAACCAAACAGCTGTTGCGTTTCAGGCTCATTCTCTTGGGAGGGGTGGGGGGAGAGAGATGGAAAAATGTCTATACGCCCGAATGCCGTAATTTCCCCATTTTGAGGTTTATTCTGTGCGTTCCCTTCCAATATGCTTCATCTCAGCTGATTAAGGGATGGCCCTAGCGGTTATCTGGAGATTATACAATCTGTAGGGTTCCATATGTTACCAGGCTTTGTGAATAGCTCTGAGTAGCTAAATATAGTGAGGGGGGGAGAAGAGAGAAACAACCCCACATTTATTTTGATTGATTTCCAATTACTCCCTTTTCAGAGCTCTTAAAGGACAGTTCAATTTGGTTTGTACACTTCTCGATTAGTGTAATCTGGAAGCTGGCAGTTAGCACTTTGGCAGTTTTACCCCAGTGAGTTTAATAACCAAACGAGAATTGCCGAGAACAGTGGTATCGAATTCACAGAAAGAGCCATGAATGCATTTCTTTTCCCCGGTAACTGTTCAGTGGGATTATTCAAGAGATTTAAATGTGGGTGGCATCAATTTGAAATGCAGATGGTGTATCTTATTAAACACCATTTTAGCTATTTGTAGTGCTCAGAACAGTATTTGCCCTGAATTTAAATAACAATGTACAGTATTTGTTAAAAAACATGCTTGGGCATGTTTTGTTTAATTAGCGGCTTGAAATTTCCTAGCTTATGGCTTGTCATTTGGTAAAAAGATATGCAATTATGAACTTCCTTGAAGTTTTACTATTTAAATGCAAAATTAACTTACTGTGTTCAGCAGTTAATGGCAGGCCATTAAATATAGTATTTACTAAACAAAAGACACGTAGGAGCAGCTCGGTACACCTATGCCATCTGTACCTATAACGCTGTACATCTTTTGGTTCATAGGAGGTGGACTGGATCCAGTCTGCGCCCACGGTTCATTACCAGAGTTTTCTGCACGTCAGTGCAAACGACATCATATCTGTTTATTATCTTTAAAGGCCTGGATGCTGCTTCAGAAACATCAATTTAATTTTTATTCTTCAGGAAAGCAAACAGACCATCTGCTTAGATATCCTGTACTTTCTGAAGTGCTGTAGATTTTTTTCCCTGTCAGATTTTGGATGGACTTTCAAAGTTTTTGGAACTTTTACTTGCTCACCTG
Organism: Fulmarus glacialis; assembly: GCF_000690835.1. Classification (NCBI taxonomy): domain Eukaryota; kingdom Metazoa; phylum Chordata; class Aves; order Procellariiformes; family Procellariidae; genus Fulmarus; species Fulmarus glacialis. Next base: position 20,366 of record NW_009210933.1, read on the forward strand.
TTCATTTTTCATTAGGAAATGGAAATGAGAATCTGGAAGGCTGAAGGATGATACATGTTTTTTTTTCCTGTAACTTACCTGCTTAGTTCCTACTCCTCATCACGACAGATGACTAATTCAGCGTCTGACTCCCTTCCACCAGCTCGAGCCAGTTCCTCCGTCCACCACCTTCATCACTCTCCAGTCCCAGCAGAGCTGATTAAAAGACTTGCCTCAGGCCTCTCTACCAACCCTCGTTGCAAGCAATATTATGCACTCAAATGACTGACAAATTGGAGGATTCTCATTTTTACTCTTGAGAATGACTTATCTCAGAAAGCAGAGAGAGAAGCAGTGAAGCCTGATGAAGCAGTATGAAAGGAATGACCCCCAGCCCGACACATCGGTTTCCTTCACAAGTCTTACTTCATGGCTTTATCACACACTGTACTTCATCAGACACAGGCGGCAGGATTCACCTTAGTGTATCATAGACATCTACATATCAGCCAGGCCCTCCTAGTGTTTATTTATGAGAGAAATAGGGTCTTTCAGGATTTTACCTCTTCTATACATTTCCCTCTGGAAGAGGTGAAATGACAGCCCTGAGATGCCTGTTTCTCTTCATTACCTGTGAAGGGAGTGTAGGTATCTACAACGTACATGTCTGCTGTTGGAAATACAGACTCCAAGTGCAAAGTTCACAAAACATCATGGCTGAAATCTTGGCTGCTGACATCGGTGACAAATACCTGTGGATTTCGGGAAAGTCAGGTTTTTGCTTTATTTCCTTTCTTATGACCCCTGTATCTTGGTTCAGTAAAAGCAAGATGCTCAGCACCACAGAGGGACAACCAAAGCTGTGATCCTTTCCAGGATGAGCTGCCAAGCAGATGAAAGGAGAAACAAAACAAACAAGAAGGGAAAAAGGTGGGAAATCAGAGGCATTAACTCATATCTCTGTGTCTTTGTGGATCTTATTTAATCCTCTCACTTTAGCCGTGGCTGCCTATACTTTTGCTTATATTTTTTCCATCTTTCTTGCCACTAGTCTGACCACAGTATCCCACTGTCTCACTGACCTGTTTCACTCCCTCTTACTGTAACTTTTTCAGGTTTTCCTTTGTGATTTACATAGACGTGACTCCTGGCTTTACTCCTGTGCTTCCTTCTGCTCACTGTTCAGTCTGCCTGCTTCACCCCTTTTTATGATCACTGTGTTGTTTTTCTACCCCAGCTCTGTGCCTCTGTTATTTTTTACATGACTGGCTTGGTCTCTCTGTCTAATGAACAACTTCCCTGTCTCCCAGCTCTCTACTGATGAAGACGAAGAAAGCTTTATCTCTTCAGTCATAGAACCCTGGGCAATATCATATAGCAAAATGAATTAATTATACAAAAATAGGTCCATAATATGTCCACTCTTTCTTCTTCTATAATACAGAAGGTGACTACCTCAAGGGGAATGTTTCTTTCGTTATTTGGGTCAGCTCTTTTTTCCCTGCCCAGTAATCAATTGGTTTTTGTGAGTATGGAGCCAAAGCGTATGGAGATCAAGGGCAAGGTGCTCAGTGCTCTGTACACACGTACAGCCAAGGCAGAGATTGCACCTAACAGGCAGTGATAATTTCTAAACCCCATTTTGACGTTGTTTAATAAGAGATTAGTTTGTGAGATTCTCCATATAGAGAACTTAAGTTTTTTCATGTCATAGTATATACAGTGAACTCTGATCCAAACTGAAGTCAAGGTAGGTCAGAGTGTAAGGACTTTGGACTTGGGAGCCGGGGATTTCTATAACAATGTGTTCATGCATATTCCATGTCTATTTAAAAGGGGGTTTGAAGCAGTGGGATCTCTAGACCTGATACTGACTGGGGCCCTGCTTGGGAGAAAAGAGAGAGG
>NW_009210934.1:0-43144 GCF_000690835.1 Fulmarus glacialis
GCCTTCTGCTTGAACAGGACAAAGTGGGATGGGAAACGAGGCCATTTTTCCCTGTGTTCAGTATTCAGTGTCTAGTCCTTCAGAAGGTGCCATCGCTTCTTTTGTGGTTCACTTAAAAAAAAAAAAAAAAAAAAAAAAAAAAAAAAAACCCAAAACTAAACCCTAAAAACTATCTCTGGGTGTGATCTTATGCTTAAAACACAATTCATTGTTTCTTATTTTTCTCCACTAACAAGTGAAGTTTGGGAGAAGGGGGAGTGGTGGTTTCTTTTCTTTTTCAGAAAGGTTGTTAATGTTGCAGCAGGATTAGCTGACAGAGTCTTTCCTCATCTATTCTATGTCCTGATGGACTTGAATACTTTCTGAAAGGTTGAGCTCCCAGGAGTCTAGATGAGGCTGGTATAGGAGGCAGAGAGCAGTGTCTCTGACCCACGTAAGGCTACTGTAATTCTCCTGTCTCCATATGGATTGCCAGTTGCTCCTGTGGCATCTCCAGTACGGGTTTACCTGTTGGGACCAGCCCCCGACGTCCTGTTTGCTTTGGTGAAAGTTTGTAGTTTGGATTCAGGAGGTCTAAGAACAGGTAATGCGTGAGCAGCGTTAGCGGTGTTTGTGTGGAATGGCACTGAGGGAACAGTGGGGCAGCTGAGTTTCACTGTGCCTGCTATCACAGAATAACAGGTGGGAAGGGATCTCTGGGGAACACCAATCCCAAAGAGAATAGCTTTTCTCGGTAGAAAATGATTTCCTTTTAAGAACAGTGTTCAAAAACATTAATGTGCTTGGAGTTTGTAAAATGAACTCCTACATGTTTTAATGCTTTGACAGCTAAAAATAATTCTGAAGTTGGAGTCCTGGGAAAACAGAAAAAAAATTTAAGTTATTGCTTGTGCAAAACTTTGGAAAAAGCAAAGTGCACCTTTATAACCGCTACACTGAAATTATGATTCTAAAAATTGTAGCAAGTTAGCACACACATTTTGATTTTGAGACAAAGGCAAAACAAACACATTGGTGGAAATCTGGTGAGTATGAGGCTGCTGTCTGCATTGCAATTGTATCAGTGTAAAGCTTATCAATATATGTAAGCTTCGTGAAGTTAAAGAATGCAGTATAAAAATAAAGCTAAATAAAAAGCCCACTGATCTGAGTTAATATCAGTACCAGTTATATTAGAAGGAGGGATAAAAACTGAAATAAATTTTCCCTTTCAGGAGAGATATCAGGAGTAGGGAAGATCAGGTAAAGGTGTATCTAGTATTTCAGTCTCTTATTGAGTTGACTATGCCGCGATTCTCAGAGTGGCACCTGATGAAGGTATCTTACTCTTTCTTCTAGAGACAGGCTCAGGAAAAAAGCTTTGAGCAAAATACCCCTGAATTTTGGATTGGAAATACTACGGGCTTTTCATTTGCATCTGTTTTTAATCTGTTGAGGAAGGGAGGCTTAGATTGGGGATTATCAAAAAACATTTGTCCCAGTTCCTGGCATAAATCCAGGAATTCATAAACCTCATTCACTTGAGTGAAATTGTATTTATCTTCTTCGGGAGAGCTTCTACAAACAGTGGGTATTTCAGCTAGCGTATTGCATTCAGGCTTGAAAGAACAAAGTATGTTTGCATCAGCTTTGCACATTTGGGTAAACCTGCCAATGTTGGTGAAGCCACACCGTTCTCTGAGAATTGGTGTGGTTGAGATGGATATTTGTTAAGCTGTACTTTGTCTGTGGAGCCATGTCGCCATTAAATCTCCCGTAGTATGTAATACTAACAAACATTTTGAGGACTTCTTTCAAGGGTAGCTCATTAAAGGCCCTGCCATGATCTTTGTCTTATTTTGAAAATGTGTTTTTAAGTCAGTCCTGTGTAATGGTATAAATCTTCCCTCCAGTTGACTCTTTTAACCCATGTAGAAGGTTGAAGTTTGTTTCATGGAGATCATGTGCCTCTATCTACATGAAACTTAATAAATCTCAAGTTTAATACAACTTTGCTGTTGGTACTAATACGATTAGTGAGGTAAAAACTCTGTGCCCTGTCTTGCTGGTCAGTCACTGTGGGGGAGGGCCTGAAGTGCCAAGCTGTGATTTGTATTCTTAACTGGAACCAGATTCAATTTTGTATGGTGCTGCTGAAACTCATTTGTTTCTTGGTGCTTGGCGTAGGCCCCTTCAAAGCAGCAAGTTTATTTTCCAGTGCTTTTCAGATGCTCCTAGATTTATAAAATATGTAGAGAAGCCACTGATTGGGATTCCCCATGCTGCTTTCACACCGTTTTATTTCTATGGCCTCAGTGGAAGTGTTTTCACTCATTTGCTCCTGTGGCATGATTTCACAAAAGTTTTTGTACGTAGCTTTAGACAATGGTTTACGCTACTGTTGCACTGGCCTTCTGACCATGAGCTTCAGCTAGTCCTGCTCTGCTGTGCGAATACTTTCAGCAGATGTGGGAGGAGAGGCGTGGCTGGGGTCCAAGGTACTGATAACAGTATGTTTTGGGTTATTGCATTTGCCCTATCAGCTTTTTGTCTTGATAGGCTTTTAGCACATCAGGCACAGATAGGGCTGACTAATGAGTAGATTCTGATTTCTTAGAAGAACTGGCAGGCTGAAGTGTTAGTCTCCCCAAACGCAGCTGGTTATCTGCAGCTAGCAGACACAAGCTTAATAAGGGGATGGGAATTTAGGGATATTTGCTTTTGTTTAAGGCCAAAATGTAGTTGGAGTGTTGTCATCCCCACCCACCCACCTATTTCTGTCCCTGTAGTAGAATTATCCTACTGGCTAGAAAGTATCAGATTCCTGGGCAGGAATACTGAATTGTCCCTTTACTCTCTCCTTCAGATTCAGTGACTTACTGTGTGCTGAAATCAGAAGGTGGGAGAAGGATGTGATTGCTGGTAGGAATTGGAATGGAACTAGAAATAAAGTCCTCCTTCCACCTCACCCACTAGTACTGTCAGCCTCTACTAGCCTGGACCAGACTGGAACCTGAAGCTGGTAGGAAAGTGTTTTCCATGTGCTAAGGTTGATTATCTATACTTTCCTATCTCCTGACCTTGCTTGTTTCAGTGTGATTGTATTTCTTTTCTTGGTATTTCTTACACTGGCAGTTGTTCCCATTCAGATGATCAAAAAAAATCTTGCACTGTAGTTTTGCAAAGATTTCTGGTGACTTTCCAGTGATGTAGTGTAATCAAGATTGTAAGTGAATAATTCCTTTACTTTCTTTAACCTGGTCATCAATTTGGGCTGCTCAATTTAGCTCTCCTAGGGAGACCCACATTGTGTTCACTGTGGTAAAAAGCGACTCGAACACCAGTAGATTCCAAATTGGGGCAAACATGAAGGATGAAGGAAAACTCAAGTTTTCAGCCAAACAATATTTGCCCTTTCAATCTTGTCTGATGCCAGCTGCCAAGGCATGATTTCTGTTATGATTTCGTGTTTAAGAAGATGCGAAGTGTGTAGGGCTTGTAAGACGGGGAACACTAGAAATATGGGCCTTATCTGAGAAATGAAAGCTAGCTAGGTTTTTTGATGATGGTTGTGCTTTGTGTAAAAGGAATAGAAAGGGAAGTCTTGAAAAAGTCAGTTGCATCTGTTGGATGACCTTGGTACCTTCCACTGTAGGAACAAAAACGGTAAGGCTTTAGGAGAAGACCATACTTCAGATGTCTATCATTCATAACGCATATAAAATGTATTCAGTACCTTCCAGTCTGTGATATTGGAACACTTTAGAAACGTGGTCTTAGGGTTCATGATACCACCTCAGAGTTAAGGAACTAATTTTCCTGTTTAAAAAAAAGATTAAATTGTTTCTTCTATCTACTTATTTTTCTGTATTCTTTTTCAGCTTCCATAGTAACTATAAAGATACCTTCTAACAGAAGATCAGCATAAGTTCTCACTAGGACTATTGAGTAGGTTTTGACCGTAATCTTACACACTTGGCTCTCCCATGGGCAGTTTGCTAGGTTGTGCACTCAATGTGAAGCACAGAGTAGCACAGCTGCAGTATTTTAGAGTTATGCAGTCCCCAGATGAGAAAGTATATGTATGAATAAACTTGTGTGCTTATTATTCTGCACACTTTTCTTCCTATGAGAAATAGTTCTTTCCTTTGTGGGGTGGGACCTAAGCTCTGTGAGAACATTCTGAGTGGGTGGGAATGTATATAAATTTCACATGTGAACTCATTCCTCATTTCAACAAGATCATCAGTTCACATGATAACCGTAGTAGCAAAAGAGACTTGGGAGTCTTCTGAGCATTCTGCATCCTTTTTGAAAACCCAGGATGTAACAAAGGAGCTAAAGGAGGAATTCACAGTCTCTTCCAAAATGTAGGAAAAGGTGAATTGGGATCTCTCAGTACAGTGGAGGATGTCACCTGCCTGAGTCTCCAGCTGGAGTTCCCTGGTGTGCACTGAAATGTGCTTTCCTCCTCTTTTTTCCCATGTACCTATAGCTAATAAGGGTGACATTTGGAAGGTATGTCTTAGGGCACTTTTCTTTGGTTATTTTTGCTGAATTCAAAAATTAACTAGAAATTTGAAAAGTGGAGAGATTTGTTTTAAGGAGAAATATTGTCCTGAAGTTATCTGATCAATTATTACTCATCTAGAAAATTTTTCAGAAAATTAGACTGATTCTATCAATGAAAGCAAACACTAACCTTTGACCTAACACAGCAGAGCTGTTGCTATGTTAGTTGATAGAAAGGTACTGTTAACCTTTATGGCCTCTACTACTTATGCTCCAAAAAGGAAATAAATTAACTGATAGCATTTCAAAGGCTTGATTGTATGTTCGGTCTCTTGTCCGATTCGCAGTCTGGTTTTTGGACTGATCATGGAAGATACTGGCTGGTTGCTAAGCAGAACTAGTTGCAATTCTTTTGTGGAAACACTTCATTAAAAAGGCTTTTTAATCAAAAGTTGTATTTCTACAGCTTTTGATTGCTGTAACTTGAAAACATAAGTTTCAATTAAAAAAAAAAACAAAGAGGTTTATTTCTTCCCATGAAATTAATACTTTGCACGCAAAAGTGCTGAATACTTTCAGTTGTCATTTTTACCCGAGGAAGTAAATGTTACTTTGTGCAATGTTGGACCCTGTCCTCTGAAAATGAGCACAATGGTGTATTAATTGGAGTGGGATACAACCTTGCAGTTCAGGACGTGTGGGGCCAAAACCAGAAACGGGGCTGCTGAGATTCAGCAAAGCAGTGGGTCACTGCCTGTATATAAAAACACAAAACTATGTGGAGGGTAGCTGCACAGAGGCTTTTAATGTATAACAGCTACATCAGCTGAGAAGCTTAAGCAGTTCTTTCAGCCTTTTATAGGTTAAACTGCCTGCTGCGTTTAATCTGTACACAACTGAAGCTAATACCTGAAGATTTGATAACATCTGCTGTATACACAACCTCTGGCTTATATTTACTGTCAACAGAGTCTTGTTACTTGTTGATCTAATTTCAGGCTTTCATAGTGAGAAAGCTCATAAAGGCAGCATGGACCCCTGCAGTGACACTGCTTCTGCTCTCTGTTACCACATCACTCACTTGTAACAGGAAAGCTTCCTCAACTGCATGAAATGGGATGTGCTCTCTCCCCTCCAACTCGTTTCATATCCTCTGTTCTCTTTTTTCCTTAATACAATGTTCATCTATACATAAGGGCTTTCAGCCTGTCATCCTACCACAGGTAGAACTTGTGTTCATTGTTCTTGGGACTTGATGAAGTGTACAAACCAGCTGCCATTTAATTAAATGTTGTTTAATTAAATGTGCTGTGGGAAAGGCTTCTTGAAGCTAACATTGCAAATTCTTTTCCAAGGGGTTAATTTTATGAAAATGCTGACTCTAAAAAATAAAAAGATAGTATAGAGGTCTGTACCTAGAGAATACTTAGGTACTCTCCATCCTTGACCAAGGATTTATGAGCCTTTCTGACCTCATTTAGCTTTTATCTAGAATATCTCATACAGAAGTCTCCATGAGTGGCTTTGCAAGAGTGTTGAATTCATATATATTTAAAAAAACAAAACAAAAAAAACCAAACAAAAGTAGGCAAACTGAGGCACAGAGAAATAAGGTAACTTGTTCAATAAGCCAGCTGGACTTGATACATGCAGGTTTCAAGCTGCTAGACAATTATCTTTTCCTATGGACCATCCTGTTAATGGTTATTGCAGAAATACCAACTGCCCAGATGGTCTTTAGATACTGTTCAGTATTTAATGCCCAGTAGTATGCTGAGCTTAGAGGTTCTCTGGCTGATGCATTTTTATCTACTATTAATATGCTCAACCTTCTCCATGAAGTTTTGGCATGGAGATACAATTCAGTATATGAAGCATTGATAGAAAGTGTTCCTATTCTTCAGATCCCACTCCAGCTAACCAGATCCACTGAATAGTTTCCATGTGTAGAAGCAGCCTTTGAGGTTATTTGGGTTTTGTTTGACAGTCTGAGCTATACCGTTTTGAGAGCTTATGCTTACAGCATGTCACAGCTATGGCAGAAATTGAGATTTCATGGAATACTGACTTTTTTTTCCTAACTGTGGCCTTTACCTAAACATCCACAAAAGTTCAGGAGCACCTAATCGTATGCAAGCAGTTGTCGCCCACACTATATGTGTGAAAATCATTATCAAGGGTCTTTTGTTTTGAATTTGGAATGCTGTGTTGTTATGTCTAGAGAGATGTACAATGTGCTAGACTTGGACATGTTTTACTGGGCTTGCTGGCTGAAACATTTGAAATTAATTCTTAGAGCACTGGCTGTGTTGGTAGCTGCATCTTGTGTGTAATACACTTATTTATACTTTGTATTTCTTTAGGGCCAACAAGCAACAGCAGAGACCAGAGCCCAAGTGAAAGGTAGTGGTTGATCTGAATATTTAAAAAAAAAAAAAAAAAAAAAAAAAGTAGAGAGAGAGAACTAAGTGTTGGTATGGAAATATGGGGCTGTAAGAACTACTTCAAGAGGTCATCTTATCCAGCTCCCATGCTCAGACCAAATTACATGCATGTAGACCATCTCAGATGACATACAGCAGGGTCTTAAACTTGTAATAAAAGATTCCACAACACAAATAAGTTTTCTATTCAGCTTCTTCAGTCAGCACTGATAGCAGAAACTCTTTTCTAAAGCCTACATGAATCTTTTGTTACAGTTTATTTCTCAGTGACAGCCATTAACGTGCTATGAGACTATCAGAAATCCATAGTTCAGTCTCTTTAGACTAAGCAAACCCACTGTTTTCCAGCTTTTCTACGAGATTTATTCTAAATCTGTCATTCTTACTGTTCTTCACTGATCCTCTGTGGTATGTCTGTCCACGCCTCTGTCTGATGTCCCAACCTGGCTTGCCATGCTAGGTGAAACCTTACCAGGACAGAGAAGAGGGCAGAAAATCTGTTGGTTCTGTTAATAAATTTCAGAATGAGTTGCCTTTTTGCAATAGTTACATTTTTTGGTTTGTGGTTCACCCTACTGAAAAGCTAAACAAGGCAAGCCTTATTTTTTTCCCCATTATCTTCATTTTATGGTACAGGGAAGGAAAGTGGCAAATGCTACCCAGCAAATACTCAGGAGAATGAGAAAATGAATTCTTGTTTCCTGATGAAAGTATTGAGAATAATTTGTTGTTTACACTGTTGCAGTCCTGTATTCTTTTAAAAGCTGTTTTGAGTCAGCCTGATATGATAGTGTGGTAAAATTTCAGTGACTCAAAAATACACATTTTCACTGGAGATATGGAATCAATTATTTAATCTACGTAGAAACATTTTACTTCAGATTAGAGACAGTTAACTTTTTAAAAGAAAAATTCAAAAGCATTACGTGGGCTAAACCTTTTTTAAAAACTCAGTTACTTCATTTGGATTTGAAAAATCAATGTTCAAGTATCCTGTCCTAATCTCCCTTAACAAAAAGCACTTAATTAAAAAACTGCTGAAATTTAATACTTAGTTCTGTCACTTGTAATTTTGTCCTGGATCTGAAAAAGTCAGTGAAACAGTAAAGTTGTGAAAATATTTGTCATGCAGTGTCTGGTTTTTTTGCTAGAAGAAAGATCCACCAGACAGTACTTCTGAGGCCTAAAGTCTCATTTTAAACAAAGGGTGGAGGTTTATGTTGTGTGGCAAGCACGGCAATTCCACTATCTTTCCTGCTGCAGAAGTGCTCAGTACTCAGCAAACTCTCTTATAAATAACTGAGCAATTGGAGATCAAAGCAGGTTAGATATTTCATGTCCATTCTCTTCTCTAGCCCACACATCCAATTTGGTCTGGAGCAGTTATGTTGCTGTGTTGATAGTATTCTTGAAAGCAAATACAGGTAAATAATCAGCTATTGCTGATTGGGATGATGCAGAACTTGTTCAGTTCATATAAATGAAGCCAATCAGGTGTCTGGGTTTTTTAACCAGTGTATGATGTGGAGAAGAACCCTCTATGGCAGCATGTGAGAACTGAGCGAAGAGGTGGTGTTTGGAGAAACATGGTGGTTAGACGTTGGCATAGCAGGCTTTCTTTTCTCTTTCTTTCTTTATTTTTTCCAAAAAACAATTGAATAACAAAACCACAAACTATAACCTATATGCCAGGCACAACTCTCAGACTGAAAGGACAGTAATGGAACCCACGTTTGGGTGCCCGAACCCGCGCGTGGAGCAGTTGTGGGCTGTGCTGAGCAAGGTTCAGCACCGCTGGGATCCCCTGCCACCTTTTGGGGGAGGGTGAAAAACCTGATCGATCTTCCCCAAACAAGCAAGCCATGAGTGACTTGGGGGGAGATCCTACCTATGCAAGTCAAAATGTTGCTGAGGGTATGTTGGTGGTGTCTCGCCTGCTGCTTCTCTCAAGACATTCTGGGAAATGGCCTCCAGGCTTGTAGTCCGCTGACTCCCACAGGTATCGGCCAACAGAGGGGATTGTACCAGCCAGCCTTGTTTGTGTTGCAGCCTGTGAATGACAGTCTTGTCGAAACTTCTTGGACATGCTTGCTGACTTGAAGGGGTTAATGCTTCAGTTTCATGTGTGGAAAACAGCTGTGCTTGTTGTTATCAACTGGTTTTACTGTAATTAATATTTGATACTTTGTTCAAATGTTAACACTGGATGCCTTGCATCTGTTGTAGGTGATCACATTGCTGTGAGCAGCTGCTACAAGCAAAAGGGTCTTTCAGATCAGATACTGACATTGTTTAGGGATGTGACTAATTTAACAAAACAAAAACAAACCCCCTGTTTGTTGAATGTTTATTGGAATAATAAACAATGCTATTTTGTTGATTTTTATTTATTCTCAGGAAGTATAATGTTAGCATTGTTAGCAAGTATAAATCTAGCAACAAAAGCAGGCAACATTTTTAAGGAATGGTAATGTCTAAGGCTTTGAGCATCTTGTTTTGGTTTTCAGAAAGTTGTCTCATGGTATAATCTAGGTGGTTATATGGCAATTCATTACGTGTAAGAAAGGATGTTGCTTTAAAATGGGGACACCCCCCCACCTTCCCAAACCATTTCCGTAAGGCAGGCTTTTCCAGCATTTGAGTAGAATAGGACTTAAGTCAGTGCTTTTTTCCATCATTAACATTTGGGTTATCCAAGAATTCTGGACCAAATGCAAATACAAATCTTCTGTGAATCAACAGCTTTTTGGGCCTGTGATACTGGAATCAGCACTTTGGAACAAGATGATAGTTCATATTCCAACAAATCTATGTTTTAAAGCATAAAACTAACTATTAAAGGGAGCACAAGGGGAGAATGGGAGAACAATAGGCAGTGTTATAGTATGGTAAGTCTAATAATTATTTTGCCTTTTTTTAAGTATCATGGGAAAAAAGTTCAGGAACTGTTCTGATCTTTGGGATACTTTGTAGTAGCAGATAGGCTCTTCGTTTTACTACTGTAACAGCTACCTTTTTTGCTAGTGACTTTAATTTCAGCAGTTGTCTCAGTCTAGGCAGTGAAACAGCAGTCTGAAAGGTAAGTTTTGCAGCTCTTATGTAATCAGTGTGCTTCTGAAAGGAATAAGTCATTAAACTTGTTTTTAACCAAGAAGAGGGCATGCCATCTAAAACATTACAGCAGGTGCGTACTGTGTGGGTGACCCCATGGCTGCATTTTCTATTCTACAGTTGGTAGATGCTACATGAGAAAATGGACTGGAGTTTACCATAGCTTGATCCCATAGACAGGACTGTCCTCTTGCTGTTATAGGAATTCTTGTCTTAAAAAGTTGGTAGTAAGGAGAGAGGGTTCACAGTGTGCTCTCTCTGGCAGAGGCTTTGACAATAACTATAAGTGATTTGAGTAAGCTTTTGAGAGGACCGGGTCCTCTAAGAGCAAAGCTGGTGAATTTCAGTACTGCTTTGGGAGCAATTGGGATTGCAGGAGAGGCTCTCTGCCCTCCCACAGACTTTGCAGCAAAAATGTTCTTTCTAAACTTTCAAAGTGTGGTAACATCTCTGAGTAGAAATGGATATTCGGTCATGCTATGTTGGCAGGTTTAATGAACTGAGCAAGTGAATCTGGCAGGGAGTTGAGAAATGAATGAGATGAGCTATTTGAAAATCTCCTTTAAATTAACTCAGTTCCAACAAATCTATGAAAAGGCTGTTACACTTCAGCTGGGAAGTGTATGCGCCAGTTCATTAATAACCTGTAACACTGAGCTAGCAATTGAGGCCCCCCGCGGTGCCCGGGAGTATGAGGTACAACCATTGCTTCCCAGTAATTTCAGATATGGCTTCTCTTGGCCATGTGTCCCTGTAGCAGGACCAACTAGGAGTTGGTCATTTACTGTGACTTTGCCACTACAAACCAAGTGGATTGGGCTCTGCTACTTGGTATCATGAGGATAAGAGGGAAAAAAATGCCTGTATGAAGGATTTTTTCCCCCCAAACCTTGTTTGATGTTTTATTGTTGGATGGGCAGCAGACACGCTTCTCCAGTTTGAGTGGCTAAGGCAGTATCCTAGCAGTGCCTATGATGGGATAGGCTTGTCTCCCAGCACCTTTTGTTTATCAAAACATAAATCAGAAGTGCAGTTGGTAAGGGAAGTCATTAAGTTATCTCCATAACTGTAAAGTCTCTTCTACTGAGCTCCCTGTTTTTATGAGGTTGCTGGGATATGCAGTGGCTCCTTAGCAAACTGCTGCCATCAGAATGAGAAATGAAAAAGATCATGTATCACCATGGCCTTTTCACCTATGTTCTTGCCATTGAGATGCTGTGGATGAACACTAGAGTATAGAGAGTAAGAGAATCTAAGGAAGTCCAATGGTTAGAGCTGGTTTGGAGGAGACCTGAGTTTAGTACCCTGCTGTGCCTCTGTCATGATTCTGACCCCAAGCCTAGTTGCTTAGTGCTGTAAGGCCTCAGTTCTTTATTTGTGAAAGACAGCTAATAGTGCCTGGGATAGAGAGTGAACACTAGAGATTGTAATATGCTCAGATACTGTCATAATGGGAACTACATTATTGTCGTAAGTCTACGAGATTGTATGTTGTATGAGTAAATGTGTTATGACATGACAGTCAAATAACCCATGAAGAAATATAACAACATACTAGTAACTGCTCATTTTAGCAATGGTAGGCAATCTAGAATATATATTTTTTTACTCTTTATTTGCTGCAAAGTGTTGTGGTTGTAAATGCAATCACGCCATTTTGCTCCCTATCTTCAACCATTTATAATTCTTTGTAAAGTTCACTGTGGAGATGAAAGCTTTCTACGCTTATGCCTTATCCAAGGGAAGTTTGTACTAAATATTGAAAAGTTTTGAAAAAAATAAGACTGAACACTGAAAAGCAGAATAAGAATAAAAGCTTTCTTGTTACCAGTATTCTTGTGAACTTTTTTGAGTATCTGATGATGGCAAGAAATCATCCCTTATTTTAGAGAAGTTTCTTTAACTTTTCTGATTAAGCATTGGTAAGACTTGATAGTTATGACTTGTGAAAATGGTTCATAAAGTCAGTCCTTCCCTGTCTCCTGCCCCTCCTTCCCCAAGTGTGAACATAATAAATGACTCTGTTTATTCACTTTTGGGAAGACACCATGTACGCCTGCTTATATGTAGCAAGTACTGAGAACATAGGTAAAAAAAGTCAGGTTTAGAGGTCTGCCATATAAAACTTCTGGAATTTCATTCTTAGATATGCTAAACGTGAAAATACTGTTGGAGGCATGATGAGTTGGTTATAGCTGGCTCAGCACCAAGTCCTTAGAAAGTATTTCAGATGTGTTTGAGACAATGGTTTTAATGTAGGTAATTGGAAATGGAACAAAAATTGCAAGGGGCTACAAATCTGTTTCTAAGTTACAGAAAAAGGATGTGAAACTTAAGAAATAAAATAATGTAAGGATGTTTTTCCTCATTGTTTTGAGTGATCTGCCAAAATCCAAGACTTAAGAGGGTGGTTTTGGTTATGTGAATTGGGTGTGTTGTTTAAGTAATTGTGTTTGTGTGCTTTAAAAAAAAACCCAACAAACAAAAACAAACTCCTGAAGTAATTTCCTTAAATATAGTGAAAATGGACAACAGCAGGGCTGTTTTCTGCCCTGAAGTGTTCTACATCTCACGCTCTAGGGTGTTATGTGCTTTAGAAGCTGTCTCTGTGCTCATGCTCATAATCCCTGTTCGTTTCGCTGATTCTCTGCATCCAGTGTATGCAGCCTGCAGCCAACATCCAGCACCCTGCCTGTGTAATCAGTGAAAACCCTTTTGCCATACTGCTGAATTCAGGTCTATTTAGCTTGATGTTATGTCCTCACACTTTCTAGCTGTATTTTTTTTTTTTTTTTTTAGGGTGGGGGTTATTTAAATTTTACCATTGGACTTTCTAATGCTTGTCCCCTGACTTTCAGGACAGTGGTCTTTTTTGAATCTTGGACGTTTATCCCTGACAGCTGTACTGTCAATACTAACTGCACTTGCTTTTGGGATGGAGCCTTCCTTGTCCTGTGACTGTTGCTGTCCTGCGTAGCCCAGACTGCCCCCAGTGACATTTAGCAAGGTACTCCAGGGCTCTGGTAGGAACTAAGTAGGGAGCAGAGATATGTTCAGTTTGCTTCCCACCACAGTCTGCTGCCTGAGATGCTTTCACCTAGGTACGAAGGGAGGTGCTAGGATGGGAGATAGAAAGCCCTGGCTGAACCTTCCACTTCACCACTGTCTCCTCATGCTCTGTGAGGACTGGTTTCCTTCCCATATGGAGGGCAGCATCTTCCTGAAGTTAAACCACTTAAGCGCCTCTAAAAAGGTGGAATCAAGGGCTTCTTTCCCATTGCCCAAAGCATGTAGGCCTTTTGTGTCTACCTCTTGAAGTAAAGCTTTGAAAAATCAGTGTTTCAGCTTTCTGTGTGGGAAAATCTGTGTGCGCCAATGCGTGTGCCTTGCTGATTAGCCCACTGGGTCAGACACCCCTCTGGAGCGAAGAGTTGGACTGAAGGACGGTGGGAGGGAGGGCTTTGGCTCCATCAATCCCTTTCTGTCTGCAGCTCTCAGGAATGCTGAGAAATCATATGCAGCATTGTTCCCCCCAGAATATTCTCATGTGCTTTGTCCAGCCTTGCTGTAAGCAATTCAAATGACAGGCATCCAGCTCCCCCTTGGGAGGCAAAAAATAGTTCAGCCATCACTGTAGGGAAGAGAACAAGATTCCAAGGAAATGAGCAGAATTTGCTTGAAAACAGTAGCAATATGAAGGGGCTCTTAGATGTTGCTGTCAGGGGTTTACCAGTCTGAGCCGGCAACAGACTTGGGCAGTTTTGTGCCTGCTGACAGTGGCATTGACTTAGAGCCTTATTATATGTTTCCATTTTATGTTGTAATTTGCTTACATTTTGATTCTGGATATCCAGTGTTGTCATATGTATTGTAGAGAGAGACTTTAGTATAGGAGAAACGCTTAAGGGAGAGTGGGACTTGAATTCTTCTCTTGAAGCAAGGGGACTAGATTAGCTGAGAGGCTTCTCAGGCAGCTGTTTAGGGGCCTGGAAAAGGTCCCTGAGCACGCTGCTGGTGAGATGCTTTCTGAACTACTGCTTTTAAGTATCCTGGTTCTATGCTTACTAATACCAGATTTGTGTTGCTAGATCACCTGGCAGTATAAATGTGATCCTGATCCATAGGACCAATTAATCAGTTTTTATATCGGATTGGGTAGAGCACATAGTAGGGTTTTATGCTGACACTTCATGCCTTGTATTGCCTGTGGGAGCAGACTGTGCCTGATCCAACATAAAATCGTCAAAGAGAAGTTTATCCTTTCATAACATTTTAGTACATCTGAACATGGCAGACAGAATTGGCACCCTTGTTTTGCAGCTGGGTGTGTTTTCTGATACAACACTGTGCAGCTGGGGTGTTTTCTGATACATCAGAAAATGCCTTAAAACTTGCTTTACTGCCTCACAGGACAGTAGCCTTGTGAGTCTGTTGGCATCACCCACTCCAGTCCCCCACAACTCTATATCCTCTTGACTATACACTACCAAGCCATTCATGTGAATTCACGGTCATCTTAATTAACCAGGTCATTCTTCTCACTCACAGCATCCCAATAATTTATCCATACTGAGTTGTTCAACATGTCAGAGACCCAAGCTGGTGTTACTGGCAGACTTGGCTAGTCCAGGGAGGGCTTAAGAATCGATCTCTGTTGTTTCTCTGATGCTGTAGGTGAGTGGTTGGTAGTGTAGAATTGAGCAACAAACAAAGGTTTATACAGATAAACCTTTGGAAGTTTTTGGTTTCTGCTGAACAAAAGTAAAGTGTACTCTGATTTCATGACTTTGAAGCTGATTTACACACCTCTCATCTCAAATCTCTGCAGCAGTAGCCTTTCTCTGACAATGACTAAAACAAAGCATGATCAAGGCCTGTTTTCACTGGCAGTTCAGTTTCCCTGGACAGAACCCTTGCTGAGCCATTAATTATCAAATTATCTAAATCTGTTGTTTTCTTTTTCTGAGAATGCAGCAGTTGCTAGACTGGATCTGACCCAAGATCTGGTATTCTATCTCTGACAGTGGCTAGCACCAGATGTCTCTGAAGTGACTGGGGTCTGCAGCAGCAGGTGGGAGCTCAATCTATCCCTACACTAGGTTTTATCATGTCTTTAATAGCTAGAGATAACTTAAGCTCTGGAAAAGATGTTTCAATATTTCTGCCAAATGTCTGTTATAGTGAAGCGATCATTCTGGACAGTCTTGCTAGCACTAGGAATGTACAATACCTTTGAATCATGAATTTTGTGGAGTTTTCTTTAGTGTTTTTTTTTTTCTTTTCTTTGTAGTTCAGTGCCTCAAAAGTTCTGTTGTCCTTATATGGTGGCACAAGGGGAATACTGCTCCTGTTTACTGAACTGTCAGTTCTTCCACTGGCCCTTCCTAGCTCCTCAGGGAAGTTGTTAACTTTTTTTTTTCTTTTGAAAAAGCAGTTTTCTTCTTTATTGAAGCCAGTTCAGCTGCAGTGATGGTAAAAGTGCTGCTTGCTATCTATTACTCTTGGAGGCTGCTCTGCTGAACAGTGTTAACCTGTTGTTGCCTAGAGGTAGCCTGGCCACTTGTGGAAGTATAGGTGACTTTATCTCCTCTGGTCTTTTGTTAGCTGGAGTTCAGTAAAAATAGCTCTATTTCTGTAAATGTATTGTCTGTATTTTACAGAAAGGAAAACTAAGCCAGAGACCAAGAATGTAATTTGGTCAGCTGGGTTTTGAGCCAGGAAGTGTGGTATCTCAGGTCCACTTATGGGCACTACTTTTTTGAAGGAAAGTCTGTTTTTTAAACCTTGATCTGTTAGTTCAGCTAAATATGAAGTGTTGGATGATGCGAGAATTACCAAGTCTAAGAATGGAGTAGCCTCACTAACACTGAGCACCACCCAAATGTCATCACCTAGTGTAGTTCAGATTCAGGTCCCAGCAGGACCTATTTTGTCGCAAATGTTAACTGGGGTGATTACCCTACAGTTGCTGGTAAATTTCTTGGCACAGGCAGCTAGAACAATAACTTGGATTTCCAGAGCTGCATTGCTTGAAGAGACCTCCTGCAACAGCTGTAAATCTGCAGTTGAGTGCTCCATTGATTCAGAGCAACGTAAAGGTAGAAGATAAATGATGCCGCACATTACTACAGTGTTCAGGAATAATTCAGCTGGAGTACAGGTCTAATCTATTCCTATTTTACAGGTGAGGTTGCTGAGACACTGAGCAGTTAAGGAACTGACCTTCAGAAATGTCTTTCAGAACACCCACTGAAGTCAGTGGGAGATAGGAGCACATGGCAGCTCTGAAAAGCAACACCTAAGCGACATACTCAAAGTTGTGTGACACGCCCTTGGCAAACTGTGGGAGAAAACTTGGGATTCCTGTCTCCCAGCATAGATCAACATTCAGTAGTCTGTCTAGAAAAATATGTGCTTAAATGCAACGCTGATAGATGTCTTAACCTTATGCTTTGGTGGGCGACAATGCAGGTTTGTTTCCGTCTGTTCAGTTGTTGAAGGAATGCAGAGCCCCCAGAGGAGAGAGGAATCAATGAAGACTTATGTAGACTAATCTAAACAAGTCTCTGCTGTCTTTGAGAATCAAAAGGTGCACAGACTGTTCATTCACAGGGTGAATGTGTGGGATAAGTTTTGATTAAATGAAATATACTGAGACAATTCTCCTTAAATAGCAGCAATGCTCCAGGGGTCTTGGTGTCCTTTTGTCCTGGAACACTGGGAAAGTTTTGTATTGAAGTGAAAACCTCCTGAAATAATTTGCTTTTGTCCAGTTTTTAGTTTCCTTCATACTGTGCATAAAAATCCTTTCTGGGTTAAGGTGTAACATGGCTCTGAGGAGCGATGATTTAATACCATCAGGGTAGGTGGCAATCTGTTGTGGTTTAACGCGGCAGGCAGCCAAACATCACACAGCCCCTCGCTCACTCCCCCACCCTGCCCCCCTCAGTGGGATGGGAGAGAGAATCGGGGAAAAAAAAGAGTAAAATTCGTGGATTGAGATAAAGACAGTTTAATAGAACAGCAAAGGAAGGAAAATAATAAAAGTAGTAGTAGTAGTAGTAGAATATACAAAATGAGAGATGCACAATGCAATTGCTTACCACCTGCCGACCAATGCCCAGCCTGTCCCCAAGCAGCCATCGTCCCTCCCCAACCAACCCCCAGTTTATGTACTGAGCATGGCATCATATGGTATGGAATACCCTGTTGGCCAGTTGGGTCAGCTGTCCCGGCTATGCTCCCTCCCAGCTTCTTGTGCACCTGGCAGAGCATGGGAAGCTGAAAATTCCTTGACCAGTGTAAACATTATTTAGCAACAACTAAAACATCAGTGTGTTATCAACATTATTCTCATACTAAATCCAAAACACAGCACTATACCAGTTACTAGGAAGAAAATTAACTCTATCCCAGCCAAAACCAGGACACAGTCCCTGAAGCTAATGCCACTGAGTGAGCTCAATAAGACGTTTAAGTATAGCTGAAGAATGGATCCAGAGGCTTGTAGCACAGTGGTTTTTACTCCACCTCTTTCCTTTTAGCTTCTTTCAATCTAATTGCATCAGTCCAGGTTTGGAACTGAGCAGAACTGGTGTGCAGTGCATGAAATGATCTGTGCATGTGGCTTCTTGACAAAACCTCTGCTGCTGTTAGCCATCAAGGTAAGCCATAGAACATTGGGATGCCATATTTACCATCCCAGGAGGTAGAGTTCACGGGTCCAAACCTGTGTCATTTAGTCGCACAATAGACAAGATCTGTCCTCTGTCAATCTTAAGTGAAAGCCATCATTAAGGCAGCAGTTGCCAGCTATTACTGCTTGGTTCCCAGTGAGACAGTGTGTCTTGATGATTGGTTGGGAGGGCATGCCAGTCTCAGCAGCCAGTGTGTGATCCGCAGGGGAAGGGTTGATGTTTCAGTGCTGGTTTCCTAAAAGATACGCCCTTTCAGCTGTGGTGTGGCTAGTGTTCAATACTGATTCTATAGTGAATACTCTTCATGTGAATAAATGTCATGGTCATCATCAAAGCCAGGGGTATGAGGCTGGGTAATCTGGATTAAAAATAATCATAGAAAGGCGAATCTCCCTTAATGTGTGATTGGGTGGGGGGATGAGGGGAGGGATGATTTTCTTGTATAGGTTTCTCCTGAGGGGGAGTCAGTCAGTTCTGACATCCTTGTCCAGTGTCAGGATGTTGTGTCCACTCAGATCTCTAAGAGTGATAGTCCCAGTAGTTTTCTGTTCTGGCAGACCTGTTGTTCTGTTCCAAAACCTAATTGCTAATTGAAATCAATATGAACTAGATAATAGCTTTCAACTGAAGCATCCATCAAGGTCTACTCCTCAGAGAGTTTCATAGTTACTACCACATGAGTGGACTTGATGTTTTGTGAGGTGTGTGCAGAGCTAGTCCTGGTTGCCATACAGAATTCAGCAGCCATGAGAACTTTCAGAAATGGCTAAATAATGCATTAAAATAAGTTTTTTGCCTTGTGTGCATTTCAGTGCTTTCTGCATCACTAGAAGAGGATGGGCCTCAGAAAATGCAGGGGAGGATATCCTCAGAAAAAGCAGGGGAGGCAGCTTCTGCTTGTGGGTCTAGAAAAGGTTGTTTGTACACGTTTGAATTGGGGTGGAATTTGAATCCATGCAAATGAACTGGAAAGCCTGCCACAGTAGTTGAGGTCCAGCTTAGAATATGTTACAGGGAGGATATGTAAGTTTATCATAACTTTGCCTATTGCAACTCTCAAATATAACCATACCTATGAAATTCCCCTGAGGTACTCATAGCTATTTAGTCTACACTGAGCATTACAGACGTTAACACCACATCATCATCAGGGTCAGGTTTATATTTGCAAGCCAAATACTCTGGTTCATTTTGTGCAGCATGTCAAGAATGTCATAGAAGCAGTTCATACCCTAAATAAGCCATGCAAATGGATTTTCCTCTCACTACTACTGGCATTTCTCTACCTACTGCAATACATGGGTGGCAGCTTCAGAACAGCCATTCTGTTTCTAACATTCTTAGAATGCTAGAGATGCTAGAGAGCATCTCTATTTTTGTGCTTTGGTTTGTCCAAAACAAAGGAAAAAGCTTCCTCATGTAACCTCTGCAAGCACAAGCAGAGAATGTATAAAAGCATATGAGAAGTCTCTGATGCGCTCTTCATGTGCGGGAGGGTCTTCTCTGCAGGACAGTATAGTGAGGAAGATGGTGCGTTTGTTGGGAGGGTGGAATCCAAACCATGCCCCACAGGTCCTTGCTCTTGGCAGAAGGTCAGATCTGATTGTCTTTAGAGCAAAAAAATCTTTATTGCCTTCCATAGATTTGGAAGCATGGTTAGAATTTGTGTTGGAAAGTGCAACTGCTCAAGGGACCTGTGTCGTCTGCTGCTTGGTCACTTCCATTCTCCCCTTTGCATTCTTTCTCCAATGCATCAGATGCAACTTTCTATTTCTTTACTCCTTACGCATAATTCAAGCTCTTTTGTCAAAGCTTTCAGCACCTCTGTTTTCTCATCTTGACATGATGAGGTCTCTTAAAAATAAGAGGAAAGTGAGGTGACTAAATATAATCCCTCATCAGTGCTCCTTCTGTTGTAATCATCACAAAATCTATTCTCTTTTCAGGTAAACTTTTTGTTCTGCTCTTAGTATTAGGATAGAGCTCTGCGATCACTGGCTGTCAAGTTAACGTATCTTAAACTTTCATCCTGTATGGAGGTGTGATAACTTATGGATGAACTTCTGTCTGGTGGAAATGCTGAAGAATATGCAATCATGTGTTAATGCATCTCCCTTAACAATGGAGATTTCTAGGTAAGGGCTGGTAACTCCTGAAGATGTGCTGAGTAGATGGTCTGACCGTAACTTCAGTCTTTTCGCTTAGTCATTGTGTGTGCACCACAAGAGCTGCCTCTGTTCTTGTCTGTTTCTTTGAGGTAAAGACCTTTACTTTGGTTTTATAGTAATTGCTCAGTGATATGAGGGCACGGAGACATTACCCCAACGCAGATGAAAGTAATCATATTCATCTTTCCAGACTTGTCTAAACGTGCAGGAAGTATTCCAAAAAAGTAGACACTGCTTTTGAATGGGCTCGCTATCCTTAGTGCTAATCTGTATTATTCTGGTTTGTTTGAAAGTCACTTTCAAGTAGGGAGTGTGTTT
Source organism: Fulmarus glacialis (assembly GCF_000690835.1). Taxonomy (NCBI): domain Eukaryota; kingdom Metazoa; phylum Chordata; class Aves; order Procellariiformes; family Procellariidae; genus Fulmarus; species Fulmarus glacialis. The sequence continues at coordinate 20,230 of NW_009210934.1, forward strand.
GGGTTGCTTTGACTAGGGATAGCCTGTTTGGGTTTTTTTATTCTTTTAATGCTTTGTTTCCAGGGAAGCCAAGGTCAATAACCATGATGCTGCTCTAGAACTGCTGCTTACTGAAATAAGGTACTGTTTAAGGAGAGTACATAAATTCTGTTCATCCAAAGCGTCCCCCTAGGATGGGGATAGTTGAAGGGGCAGCACAAGTTGTTTTGCATGTAAAGCATCTTCGGCCCTTGGCAATGCTGACAGTGTTGTAAAGGACTTTCAGAGCAAAGTCAGACTGGTGCTGTGAGGTGGTGCTTGGTGTTGTGTCAGCCTGCTCACAGTGTGCTAATGTAGGTAGATTTTACGCTGTCCCATTAGGGAAGAGTTGTGTCCCCTTCTGCTGCTAACTGCTAATCTACTTTGCCTTCACAGCTGGATTTGTGGAGGGGGGCAAAAAACCCCCATCAAATTCTCAGTTCCTAAAAAAATTCTGGCCACCTATGGACTGCTTTCACGTCATAGTTTCTCTAACTTCTTTATCAGTTATTGCATCTGGGTAATTTAAAGTGCCATGTGAGTGCTAACTAACTGTCATTTTATTGAAGTTGTCCTAATGGACTGGCTGAATTGTGTATATGCAAATAGCTGTTGTCATGATTAATTGGACAGAACTGGTAGTGCTTCATGATCAGAGGGATGAGACTGCTGATTTCTGGCAGTGATTTTTTTTCTCTTCTCCCCCCTCCCCCCCCCCCCCCCCCCCCCCTTTCAGCATCCATGGCAAGGAGGTGAAACCTTGGTGTTGAAACCCTAATACTTAGCTTGTAATTGCCTTGAAAAAGTTCAAACACTTGGTGTCTATCATAGAGTTATGATCAAGATGTGTTAAATAGAATTTATTTGAAGTATTAATTGTTGAACTACCAGTTGAAGCTCTATCTGTAGCCATTCTAGGAGGCAAACTTTCTTAGCAATACTTGTCAATGGGTATGCATCCTCCTTCTGCTGTGTAGTTGATAGTGGGTTTGAGGGTAGATAGGACCAGCAGAGCATGCACCATTTGAAAGGGGTGACTTTCCAGGTTTGCTCCAAATCCAGTGAGCCTTCATCGAAGGGACTCTCTGAGAAAATAGATGTAGCATTACTTAAGGACCTTAGTTATTGCCTACAGCCCTATTATGCTTAGCACAGATGCCAAGGAAACATGCAATTTTTAAAGTAAATAGGAAATGACTGTGTAAATAAATAAAAATTTTAAAATGCTGGAGAAAAACTGAGGAATGCTTCTGTAGGCCTTAGAATACTTTATAAACTCTGCTTAGAAGTTAAGGCTTTTAGCCCAAGTTAGGCCAAAAAGAAGTGTTGAAGAAAAGTCATGTGGGAAAGGATAAGTATGTTGTATATAGCAGTGAACTTTTCACCTCGGTATCCAAAACTGACTACAAGCTCTAGATCAAACTGGTTAAGCTAATCAGAGAATATAAAAATCATGCTAAAGGCTAGATCTAGTAAGTCCAGAATGACAACTTAGGAAGTGTTTGTACGACAATGAAAGAAGGGGTCTGCCCTGATATACTGTTCCTGTGGTCTTAAATACCTGTTTCCACTAAGGTTCCCTCCTGCACTGGTTTAAAATCTTCCTAGGCTTCAAGTGTTATTTCTAACAGACTGGTCGCCTCTTAGTTTATACGCATGTTAGACAGGACACATGCAAATGTTTAGGTGTTGTTTGCTTATTACATTGGGAGTCATCAGCTGCAGCAGTACAGCTCTTCCTAGCATTGTGCTGGGCTTGTTTTCTGCATCCTTAAGGACAGTTCTTTTCTGTAGGACCTAGATCTTCCTAGATATCTGTCATGACTGCCTGAGCTTGCAATTTCTGACCTTAGAGTAGCATCAAAGTGTTTAATTTGCACACAATTCTCATGCTGTTTACTTGTACTGAAGCTTTCCTACACAACGTGTGAGAATATAAGGTCTACTACTGTAGAGACACCTCTAGATTAACAATTTGAATATTTAGTGCCTAAACATTAAATAAGGGAGGGAAAGCATGAAGTAGTTACGCCTGTGGTATTCTATTCTTGTCTGCTTTATTTAATTCCTTCAGTGAACCTTCATGGTTAAATCAAAATTCTGTATCCAGCTAATGGTCCTCGTTGGGTTATTTACATTGGATTGCTTGCTTTCACTTTGATACTCATTTGAAAAACATTTTAAGGAAATTGAATGTTATAATACAGCTTTTTAGAAGAAAAAGTTCAAACATAGCATGAAGCCTGTAGACTGTGGACAATAGAATAAAATTGTTGTAATCAGAAGTAACATGTTGTTAGTTTGTTCTTGAGGATAAAAATGTGATACACTAAGACTAGACTATGTCTGGATCTGGAGGATAAATTTTATTTTCAGTCTTTTGGCCTGACTAACCATCTGTAGGCTGTTTAAAGCTGCAGTCATTTAAAGATATGTCTGTCCCTGCAGTGATACCCTTGTTTCCTAATCCCAGTTCTCAAGGGCATGTTGGATTAGTTTGAATAATGAATGTTTCTAATTGAGGGGAGTTGACATTGGATGTAGCTAATACAAAATAGCGTTGGAAACAGAGTGGGTGTAATGAAACCTTTGAGAGGACATACTAATTTTTCTTTTGAAATGTGTGTCATGAAAGACCATTATTACAGGTGTTGAAGTGCCATGGTTCTTAAAATCCCATTCTCTGAGACTTCATGGATGCTGAGGCTGGTTTCGGTTCATGGATCCTTGTTTTCAATTGCTTGGCAACAGAATGAGCAGGACTAATGGCTGTACTCTGGTCTGTTCTCTGCAGCTGCATGCAGAGAATGGCCTTTGGTCCCTCTGTTTCCCACCTTCCTAACATCTTTACTCAGCTGCTGCTGTTTTTCTGTATAGGTAAATCTCACTCCTGCTAGAGAGATGAAAGCTTACAAGAGGATGGGCTTTACATGATAGTGAGTACTGTTTACAACACAGTCATGATGGGGCAAATATGAGTATCAAGAGAGGTGGTTTAAAACCATAGCTATAAAGAAAGGATGTGATGGGATCTCAGATTTCTGGCATCAGCACTTTGGCTGATGCAATTTTCACTATTACAAATGAAAAGAAGAAATAGTAGAGAGCCTCTGTTTTGTTTCATAACAGCTTTTGTTTTTTTCTTCTGGTTGACTCAGCGATGTGTGCCGGCTCATGCAGAAAGTTGTTTATTGAATGTATTGAAGGTTTTGCTTTTTTTTGAAGGAAAAAAGTGAGTATCTTTTGCCACAAGAGGGAGAGCATGAGAAATGCCAGAGAGAGGAAATCGCACCGTGACAGTTCTGCTCATGTCTTCATTTTAGGCCCCACAAAGGGGTAGGGAGTTTTTTGGAGCTGAACTCCTCCTATCATTATGCCCATACTTATTGGAAAGTACAGATGCTAGAGATGGTTAAAGTCTAGCTAAGCCTGCCTAATCAGTGTTGCCTAGTGGTTCTTGCATGAATTGTGATTATATCTCAGCTTGAGATGTGCATCACTAAGATTTTATGAATCAAACTTGCAGACTAATTTATTCAGCGAGTCAGTCATAGTACTGGAGCCGGGGCTTGGAGCCCAGAGAAGAAATAACGTCAATGGTTAGAATTCATCATTGCTTGTGTCTGGCTGGCACTCTATTACTAACCCCATTTAACTAAATGGATATTGATTTTTAGTTAATTCACTATCCAACCAAGTAATGCTGATATACTTTTAATGTACTGTGACTTTAGTTATGCTGAGGGCTACATCTATTTAACTGCACTGGTTTTTATGTCAATTTGGTCAAATCTGTATAAAAGTGAGTATTGACAAGCTCTAAGTGTTTCATAATGGGATTTTGCATTGTAAGCTCGTTCTCCTATCGGTTCAGGTTTTGCCCCATCTTCAGCTTTTCACCTGGTCTTCGGTGATAACATTTTCTAGGTTTATTTTTTATTTTATAAAGTCCACCACAAGAGTGATTGAATATTAACACTATAAGAATCAGCACTTCCAAGTCAAGAAATAGCTAGCCTAAAGCTGCATTTTGTTTTACTTTCTTCTCCTTGCTGCAGATATGCTGTTATAATAGACATCTCAATCAGTTATTTTGTCTCATAGCATTCTTTTTTCTTTTTCCTTTGATATCAAGTTTAACGGAGATACTTTCCAATCCCCTAGTATTGTGATTAACTTGCAGAATCCATGAAAGGCATCTGCAAAAGTTAATTGCACACACTGCTCAGCTCATTTGAGGTGGGTAGAATATTAAGCAGCAAGTAGATCTGCTGGGAATGTGTATATTTGCGTGTGGCAGGTTCACATCGTGGATAGTGGATGGTGCATGACACAGAACAGAGCAATATGAGTTCCTTCTCCTGGCTCTATTGATGCCTACTGTGTGACTGTGAACACACTGCTCCCTTTACCTGCCTGCAATTCCCTGCCTGCCTGTTTTCTAGTCTGTTATGATGATAAACTCCGCAGGGCATGGACCATCTCTTGTTGTGGTCTAAAAAAGCCATGCACATCCTCATTAGCTACCTCTCCCTCCTTTAGACTATTTTTAGTTGTTTTTCTCAACCAGTTGTTACTTCTGTCTTGTAGACAGTGGAGACTGCCCGTGCATGTTTAGACAGCACCTAGCACTTTGCAGCCCAGACTTAGTGAACATCTTTAGTCACTACTGTGACTGTATTTCCACCACAGATCTATATTTTAGAGTGGTATGACACAATGGAGTTCTGATATGGCCAAAATTTTAATTGTGGCATCTGTGTCGGCTGTTCCAGCAGTTGTGTTATCAGTGCATCTCAGGCATTGAGTTCATAAACTAAGTTGAGAGAGGTAACATTTGAGGCATAATCTGAGGGGGCAAATTGCACAGTAGCAGTGGTATGTAAATGAGCAAGTAGAATTCAGTTGTTCCCTGAAAACAGAGGGGGGAAAAAAAAAATCCACTTTCTTTAGCCAAAGTAAAATCTTCACAGTTTAGGCAGGCATATTAATTTAGGACATTTCATCCTGTATTTACAGCTTTTTAAAACTGTCAGGACAGCCTGAGGTTTCAAAAAGATTAATCCGGGGATGCCAAGGATACACCACACAGGCCAGAACATTCCCCTCCCGTCCTGTTTGTTGGTGGTTCTTCAGATGTGGGCAGGAAGTGGGTAGAGGACTGGAGGGATTATTCTGGTAGTCCTGTCCCTGCTGTGCTCCTACCCAGAGGCTCCATAGATTTTTCCCAGCATGTGAACAGAGAAAATCTTTCAGGTGAACAGAATTCTAACAGGTCCTATGCACGCAATAAGGACACATCTGGTGATATGTTGGAACACCTGCATTTGACTCTATACATGCACATCCCATCATGAGATGTCACCTGTACCTGTTGTGTGACACCTACCTGTCATGTGATAGATCTCTAATGACATGACGGGGGGGGTACAATGCTTAAGGGCCTCTAGAAGAGGTGATTTGTCCCATACCAGGTGAACGGTTGAGCACCGCTGAGTTACTGTCTTTGTGTTTTGGTTTTACATCAGGCAGAGGGAGACTGTGAACCTCAGCTAGTTCCCATGCTAAACAACTGGGCAGATAGGAGACCCCTGTGACTCCTGGCTGCTGCCCTTGCCTCTCCAAGAGCTCACCACATGCTCAGAAACTCTAGTGCCACAAACTGAACTTCATGGTGGAGTTAGTTATGAGAGGTAAGGGGCATGTGAATAAGGAAAATGGTGTCATGGCCTTGAGATGGTTGAGGTACAGCCTCTGCTTCATAAGCTGAAGTTTGTAACAGACTATTCATCTGTTTGAATTATGAACCTCTACTCCAAATAGACTTGCTACTTTTTTTTCCCCATGTGGAAACAGCTGCCCATTTTTATGTGGGGAAAATCCAGTAATTGTCCAATTAGAAATAATTCTGAAACTGTTCAGATAGCTGCGCCCATTCAAAGGGCAGCCCAGCAGCAAAGGCGATAGCAAGGGATTGTGCCAAAGACCATGAAGAATTCCAGCTGTGAGCAAATATGAGAGAGCAGCCTCTGGGTACCCAAGTACTGCCCCCTCCCAGCTATCGTTTCTTTCACAGCTGTGGGAATGCTTAAAAATTATGGATGGCTAGGGAGGAGGGGAAAAAAGATCACAGTGACTTTCAAATCTTTGGCTGAAAGCCAGATACGTTGTTGTGGGCAGAGATTCAGCATTGCAACTGCAGCCATGAGAGAGAGATTCAGAAATGACTGGTGTTTATTTTTAAAGTGTACTTAATTCCAAGTTTCTTTCTCAGAATGTGAAGCCCTTGTTGACATGCTGAGGTCCAGTCTGCCCTTTCTCACTCTCCTGGCCCTGATCTGGTCTGTCTCATTCATTCTCCTCAGCTGTTATTAATAGAGATTGCTTAGTTTATTTTTCATTCTCTTTCTTTCAGCTATTCCCACTCCACTTATGGTGCTTAAGGAACTTGAGACAGCTGAGATGAAGCGAGGAAGCTGGGGTGGATAGAGGGGTTAGGTTGCTGTCTCCAGGAGATGTTTACCTGCCAGGTTCTAATCCTATTGCTGCCCCCACATCATTGGGGAGCTTTTAGGGACTTGCTTGCAACAGCTGTGGTTAGTGAATGAGATGACTCAAGCTGGCCTTCCTTAGGTATCAATTTGAAATGCTCAGCCCATGTAACTGCTGTTCTTTTCAATGCAGGTATCCCTTTGGGTGTTGGAGTTGGGAGCAGAGGGTATCCAAGGCATGTGAAGTGTCATTGCTATGATTTCCCTCTGCATCCAAAGAATGTCTAGGTTTAGCTTGTCATCAAAAAGAACATTATCATCAGAGTTGGATTAAGGGAAAGAATTGTAAAGACTGAAATTACTCAGTGGACTGCTGCAAGTTCAGAGAATTGCTTGTGTTAAAAGAATAGGGGAGACAATTTTAACTTTATTTTAAAATGTTATTTTCCATATATCTTTGAATGGGTGGGAGTTATATGGGTGATTTTTCATGTAGAAGGGACAAATATCAGATTAATGGAGAGGCTTTTTTGTTGATCCAGAATTGGTTATGGGATCGGAGAGGATTCTTTGTTCTGATGAAAAATATGAAACTGACTTTTGGTATGTCCTGGATCTGTTATTTTGACCCTGTCTACCTGCAAATTCTTGAAAACCCCTGGCTTCAGTACACAGATGAATGACATCTATGAATGTGGTTGCCTACATCATTCAGAGTGGCTGTTATTGTTATTCTTAGACTGCTGCTGGTGAGGCTCTATAAATAACATTAAAAGACTAGCCAAGGAGGATGGAAGGGTGTGGATCCATTCTGGACTATCCGTGACTTGCTGAGTGTTCATCTTCCTATGACACCCTGAATTGCAGGTCTAAAGGAGACCGTGCAGCTTAGCAGAGGCAGCCATGTTATTTCTTGGCTATCCACAATTCCTGTGCTGGGCTGCTCAAGTTGAGAGATGCTCTGTGCCAATTTAGGATTGCCTCGCCTATGGGAATGGAAAGTTTTGTTAGGTTTGCCAGCTACCCTGCAAAGTATCTGAGCACCAAAGAGACATTAGGATAAAAGAATGTATTTACTTCTCAATGAATACTAGCATTCATCCTCCTATATTTTAAATAGTTTCTAAGAAGATCCAGAGACTTCCTGCTATTTGTAACTTAATGAGGAATTCAGTTTTAGTGCTGTTTGGGCAGAAATGTTAACTGCCTCATTAGCTTCTCTGATGGTGAGGGCCTGTGGGCCATCGTCCATCCAGACAATAGGTAGCATGTGTTTACCGCTTATCTATAAACACAATAATTCGTGTCTCTTGGAAGGACCACTCCTTGCTGGCTCAGTGAAGTACAGTGTTCAACACAGCTCTTAGAACTGAAATATATTTCTATACAGAGTTAAAAAGAGACATCTATATTTTATATAAACATGTAAGTGAGAGAGATGAAAGGAATTGACTGTAAGGGTATTTGACTGAGATTAGACATAATGGCAGCCAAATAAGTTTGGGGGTAAACACTATTAAAGAAAGCTTTGAGGGACAGGGAAGTTAAAAAATCTTCATTCAATGAAGCCATAGACATCAGTACTCAATTATTTGATTTACACTGTGTTCCCTACCATACAAGGATATTGGGAAAACAGAATCCACTCACAAGGAATGAGGTGTGTAGATGGAGTAAGGCTGCTAGAATATGAGACCAGAGTAGATTTAATCTTAAACCAGCAGTGAGAAGGTGAGTCAGTCTCTTTAACTATGACTCAAGAGACAATCTTGCTTTTACTAGAAAAAACAGATTTGTTTGTTGCACCACATTGATTTGTTAACATTGTAGGAATTGAGCCTTTGAGGTTCATTTTTGTCATAAACATGCAAGTGGTGCGTATATGTTGTAATGAACAGTTTTAATAAAGTTGATTAGGAAGTGTGTGTGCCTCAGTGCTAATAACACCAATCCAACTGGAGAGGCTACAGAGACGAGCAACTGTTGTTGTGGCTTCTAGCAAGGGTTCCCTGCAGGCAGGGAGCAGATGGGAGGTGGGGGAGGCATCTGAAAAAGGGAAAAGGAAGCAGGGAGTTGGGGGAAAAGATGGATTCCATATTGAATCATTATTGTTCTGTTCTGTTGTTTTCCCATATAAGCCCAAAATGCCACCCCAGATGCTTATGGTGGGAGAGATCTTGCAGGAACTAAAGGTCCTAGCAGATTCATGACAGGGCCAGCTAGCCCTCTCTCCTTACAGCTTTGACCTTTGGCGCTCCAGGTTGTTGGCTTTCAGAGCGCTTCAGATTTTTTTTTCTGACTTGCTGTTAGCAGTATGGCCCTGTGATGTTTTCACATCCCTTCTAATAAGTTCTGCATCACCTGCTTTTTTTCTGCTCACTTTCTTGTCTTGAAGCCATGGAGTACTGTCGGGAAAATGCTTCAGAGAGACATGGTACACTGTTCAGGATGAGGGTCAGCCTGAATTGTTCCTATTGTATGTTCTGCATGGTTTGAGGTTTGCATAATGTTCTCTGGGTTATTTCTGGATAGTGTTGTAGATGTTAATGCTGAGGTTCAGTTATCGGATCCCATTGCAGAACGTTCTGTCTTACAATACAAATGGATAGGTTTACAGGAAATCTCAGAGAAATGTGAAACGGCATTAAGAAACATGTGCCAGTGCAGGACAGTAGGGTTTATACCTGCTGGTGACAACCCCAGAACTGCCTGTCTGGTTGAATAGCAACTCAGCACATTGGAAAGCAGTAGTTTATAAAAAAAACCTATATAGTATATGTGCAGGAAGAAGGGGTAGAATTGGTTCTGAGTCACATATGTAGTTGTGATAGCCTTGCCAAATTGTTTACGTTAGCCTGCGTGTAGACTGTATAGTAAAAGAACAGCCAGTAACAATTTTACTTTAATCTTGCTTTTTCTTAAGTCCTAGTCACCTAGTAATTTTGTTGAAAACTAAAACTTTGACAGAAATCTGCTTTTCATAGAAATTACGCTTTTTACAGTTTTAGTAAAATCAATTAATTCAGACGAGAGTGGCAAGGAGAGTCCTGGCCATGAGGCTGGGAAGGTGTTCAGCTGGGCATACAGCAGTTAACTGTATGACAATATGTAAGTTTACAGAGCCATGTAATATGTTGGAAGAGGATTGATGATGTGAGGTCTCTTATTTTGCAGCCCAAACCATGTTTTCTTTGCTGCTTTTATCGCATACAAATTCCTTCGTAATTAGCCATTCCCTGTCATCTCTCATTGTTGCCAGGATTCATTTTTCCATAACATACATATTGTTTTCACACAATACATTGTTTTTAATCTCCTGTGGTTATTTCTGTCTTTGTAACCTACCTAGGATTCTTTGCTCTACTTCTGTCACTGCAGTTTGCAACGCTTTTACTATCTTCACATGCTCTCACACTTTTCTACTCAGATCTTTATGAAGATATTATCTGAACACTAAATAAAACATTACAAGATGTGTTCTCTAGGGAGAGAGGTGTTGGATGCCTCTAAATGGAGTAGATCTTAATGCAAACAAAAATCTGCATACAAGACCTGAAGCACAGCTAAGACTAGAGCCTCATGCTGTGATGAGATATCTAACATGTACTGAACAGTTGACAGTCTGAGGTTGTTTCAAGAATTTAATGATTTTAGAGCTGTTAGTACAAAAGATGTAGCCGTGTGATACAAAGCACTGTTCTGATATAAATTCATTTTGATGTTTCAAATTTATAAAACAAACAAAAAACCCCAAACAATACAGAACACCCCCCCAGTCTGTAAACCAGCAAGCTTTATTTCGACTCAGATATGGTCTGCTTATATCATTTTAATTTTATGTTGGATTAGGTATCTTTTCTCCTGCAGCTGGCATAAAGCTGATGTAAACTCTCTATTGTGTGCTTTCTCTAACTTGACAGAAATGTGATTGTGTCCATGCCTGATCTAGCTCAGTCATGCCTTATTAAGTGATTTGGTAGCTTAGAGCCAGCATTAATTGTTGTGGAACCTCTGCCATGTTAGGCAAGACAGAAATAAGAAGTTGCCATCTTCACCATTTCACATATGGAGAGCTACAGCAAAGGGAACAGAGTCACGTTCCAGTTCAGAGCAGAACTCCTCTCTTTGAGCTTCCTACTCGGCTGCTGGCTATTGCATATCCCTTCTCAAATTTAGTACACTGTGTGCTATAATAATACCTTTTTGAGAAACCCTTCTGAGTTTTGAGTTCCTCTTGCAGTGTTCGTGCTCCAGACAACTTGAGTTGCTGCAGTAAAGAATTCAGGAGCCATGGGATATGGTACTGTAACGAAAACCAAGTGTGTTGCCCCTGCTGCACTTCTTTGCTTGTTTTACAGTCTCATTATAGCAACCTGGTCCATATTGTCTGGAATACTTAGCCCTTTATAAACCAACACTCTCTGAAATCCATAATTTAGCATCTTCCTGTTAATTAGTGATTAGTCCTCTTCCTATTACTTATATTGTTGCTTGGAAGAGGGGTCTGGCTCAGGCCAGTAATTACATGGATTATTCCTCTTTCTTTTTATGCCTGCTTGTAAAATATAGATTATGATAACATTAAACTTTATAGTTAGCTGGAAATTTTGCACTTAATAGTAATGTAAGCTTGATCCCAGTATTCAATAGGACTGTCAACCCCTGATTCTCCTTTAAGGTAGAACTAGTGCCAGGTATAGAACACAGTTTGGTGTCCACCCAGCAAACCCACTGTCATGTGTGCAAGGTCATTACAGCAAAATTAGAATTAGCAATTATTAGAAGTATTGTGTGAGGTCCTTCAGGTCCAACCAGCAATTTGGCACTGTTTTGTCAGATCCTGGATGGAGTGGGCCAAATGCTAAGTAGATCTCCCAGAGTTCCCAGACTGGGAATTAGCCACTGGCCTTAAGGAGTCAGTCTGGGGGAAGGACTGTAGAGGAAAGTGCTGAGGAAAAAGATAGTGCTTTAGAGGACAGCAGGAAAGACCTGAAAGCTGATTCAGATGGAGTGGCTGGTGAAAAGGCTCTATCTCCTGCTCGCATTACGATCTCACAGGAATCAGTTGCAGAGAATGCTTTCCCTTAACCAGCTCCCCTCCCTAGGCGACCCAGTCAGACTCTTGGCAGAATTCACTTGACTCCTTTCCACCAGGACAGAAAAACTTGGGCAATCCTCAGGACAGGTTGGGGTGGCGGATCCATCCTGGACAAGGCAGCCCTTACTGCCCAGGGTGAGCTGGCCAGCCTGTGAGACACAGGCAACCCTGTGCAAAAGAGTTGTGTTTTGGCAAAGTTACAGGCAACTGAAAGGAGTCTTACAATGGGTAATGCTGGGCAGCCATAAGAGGAAGCAATGTTCCCAGACTGGCAATAATGCAAAATGCTGCGTTTAAGCAAGAGTTGAACACAGGGAAGTAGGGCAATGTCAGTTTTTAACCCCACTTCTCTTGCTCGGTGGACTACCATGATATGGCTGCTTGGGCTTGCTGGTCTGATCCAGAGCAATATTGTTGCCTGCTCCTTTTGTGGCAGTGCTGTGGACACAGTTTCAGGAAAGGTGGCTGTGACTGAGCAGTGGCTTCTGTAATGGCTCCTTGACCATGCGTAGTGGATAGGTGGTGTGCGACAGCACATCTGTTGTGCACTGTCAGCTGCTGTACAGTAAGGCATCCTATTCAGTGTGCATCAAAATAGGAAAAGTCTGAAGCATTCTCAGCTAACGTGCTGCTCACTGTTGCTCTAATTTAGATCTCTCTAAAGATCTAAGGAAACAAGATGACTCCAGAAAGTGTTCTCACACCTTTTGGCTGCAGCAGCCTGTTCATAGCTCCTAAAAATAGCCACCTATGGATCAAAACCATGAGTGCTAGGACTGAAAATGCAGACATCTGAGTCCTGTACTCTGAAACCACACCATACACACATATTGCAGGAATGGGGAAGAAACAGCAAAGCAAAAAATCAAGATGAAGAGGAAATGTCTTGTTTCCCTTCTCCACCTCAACACCAGCAAGATGCTGGTATCCTGGGGAAGATCATCAAACTCTACTAGGCAGTTCCAGAGTCTGAAATGCAAGAATAAGCAGCTATTAATGTTACTCCTCTTTTTGCCCACTTTTATTGAGGGTCTAGTTTCTCTAGTGATGAGTGCATTAGCCATCATCACTGTAATGTTGGTATTGAATATCAGAAGCTTTTCCTACATTCATTGCGCCTGTTGGGGACCGTTTTGGTTCCACTTTCACTCACCTCCTGTCCTGTGCATACAACTCCTAAATGAGAAAATGAAATATCTAGAAGTAGTTTATAAAAACATAAAGCAAAAACTGACATTTAGGAGAGCACACTGTAAAAGAAACAGTTACCTGAATTCCCGATGCTGCCCTGCACACTTTTTTTCACAGGTACAGTGTTCAATGGACAAAAGTCAGTATAGCACTGCTGAGTAGAGCAATGCTACCTGGAAAGCTGAGCTTGTACGGGGCTGCCTCTTTCATCTGCAAATTTACAATCAGTCGTGGGTTTTATTCCCCAAGCCTCACCGGAGTCCCATAGCAGCATGTCTGTTCTGTGATACAAGAGGACGTGGCTGGAGATTTATTGGCAGCTTTGCATCTATTTAAAAATTAGAGAAAATACCTTAAATTATGCAATTAGAGATGCTTTCTTTCTGACAAGGACTTCAGTAACCTATTTCCTAGGGTCATCTGTCCATTTTTACTCAGAGAGATGCTCTCCTGTAAAATAGATTTAGGACTTTGATCATTTCTTGATCTCCTCTATTCTATTGCAACAATCCCCAAAAGGGGTATACTAAAATTAAGAGCTACAGGAATAATTTCAGATGTATAGATGGCTGCCATGCAGGAAGAAGCTGCCTAGATCATGAGAGGAGATGATTGAGAAGTGGGTACAATAGAACTGGATATAACTCTGAACAGTATGGGCAAAACAAAAAGGGAATAATTAATTATTCAAGACTTTCATAACACAGCAGCTAGGATCACTTAAATGATCAGAATTCCTGTTTTTAAAATGAACAAAAGGAAATCTTTTTCTTGACAGTTCACAACTAAATTGCAGCTCTCATTACCATAGTTTATTATGGGAGCTAAAACCTAAATGGCTTTAGAATGAGATTAGATACTCATGGGGTAAGTCTGTTGACTGTTACATACAGCTGTAACATACGGATGTGTGTATACTATATACAACAGCAAAAAACCCCCAGTCTCTACTTGTACTTTTTCTGTGCCTTGTCCCTATACATCCAACTCTGATCTGACTGAATATGGCTATTCTTTTGTTTTATAGTTTTGTTTCTTTGTTTTAACTAAAGTCTCAAGTTTGTATAATGTTCTGAAACTTTTTTTAGCTTACAGCACTGTGAGGTGTATGAGACACCCTGAACTAAACAATTTGTTTACCACTGATACTGGGGGTTGGGTTTGTGAATCAAGGTGATCCAGGCTGGGTCCAGTTTTCCAGTAGGTTAGATAAACCCATAGGATCCAACCCTTTTGAGCAAGTGCTATATAGCCTAAAACGTGTGAGGTTTTCAAGTACCCCCTGCTCTGGTCCTTCCTCCATCCTGAGACTGCATCTCCTTGCCCTGGGGCTGCGTTATGTGCTTGACATAAGCCATTGATGCCTTGTTATCAAATCTAATCAATAATGATTTCTCTGTCTAAATATTTATTTTTCAGTCTTTGAAGGAGTAAAAGAGTAGAAAAACATCATTTTTGGCAGCTGTAGGGAGCAGTTGTCCCCACTCTAAAATGGAGATTGATATTTGTTGTGGTGCAGCTGGTGATTTGTGGTGACAGGGAGGCTAAGTGTATTACCTGGATGCTTGTGTGCGAGTGATTAGCAACAAATCATCTTAATCTGTTAGATGAGGATATTTGCATCGCCATTACTGGGTTTCAGAGTTAACATCTCAATTCTTGGCTCTTCAAATAGTTTTGAGTGTGTATTGGCTTCAGGTATGTTGGGATGGTTTTCTGCCATACAATAGGGGAGAGAAACTTGGAGGAGTGCAGTTTAAAGCAAAATGGTGGTGAATTTGCATAGTACATCAAGCCTCACATCTACCACGTTCAATGTGAAAGGTGAAGAGACTACATTTCACTGCCTAGGGACAAATGAGTAAAGCAAAGCAATGCAAACTCAGAATAGTCACACCTATGGACTTGTGTACAGTAAAGGAGTGATGAAGGTGCTGACAGTCCTTGTCAATGAGGCTAGTGGTGTGAAAGGTTTAGCTGGTGGATGTTGATGGATCAAAGCAGTTCAGACCACAGAGTGCACAAATGTCGCCTGCTCTCCGTCTCATACTCCTCTGGGAAAGGAGCTGTCTGAGCCCCTGTAACACTGTCAGCTGCAGGGCCTTTTCTGAACAAATAACTCTTAGGGCTTAATCTAGATACCACTAAAAGAAGTAAAAGATTTTTTGTTGTTGTTGTTTTGGGGGGTTTCTTTTCTTTTTTTTTTTTTTTTTTTTTTTTTTTTATTCCTTGCCTGCATTTTTTTTCCTAGGAAAGTAATGATCTCGGGGAGGAAATCTGGGGAAAGATAGTGGTTTAGGCTTCCTGGGGAAAATCAGACAGAAAGGTTCAAATTACTATTCAGCAAAGCAACAACAAAAAATTCATTTTGGGTCATCCCAAGACAGTTTGCTGACTTCCAACCCAAATGGTTTTAGTTTATTTTTACGCTTATTGCTTTTGCCTAAGCTTTTCTTTTGCTGTAGATCAGCTTTTAGATGAGAAACATATTTATCAGGAAAACCATTGAAATACTTTATGCAAAATGTAATATTTTGAGAAGTTTTAATTTAGGCCAAACCCATTTGCACTGAATTAAAAAACTGTTCCAATCTCCTTGAAATACAGCTTCCATTTCTTCTGGCTCTGTTATGTGTGGAGATGCTTCTGTGGGTAGCAGTGTAGTTAAATTACTCTAGTTGCACAGACTGAAGCCGAATGTATGTTATACACTCTTTACTGGTCAAGGGTGAAAACAGATATGGTCTCTGGTCAACATAGCTGTCTTAGCAGACACTCTGCCAATGCAGTTAGGTATGAGTTACCTGTCTTCACATGAGGTTTTTGTTCAGTGTGAACTACAGGATGCGTTATGGTAGCAGATCTGCAGCTTTGTTAGTCTAAGCTGAAGGTGTACAAGAACGATGCTTCAGTCTGTGTACTGATATCCCTCTGGCATCACTGGAAAAGCTCCTAGTACAAATCTAGCTGTGGAGCTCAGTTAACAGGCCTAAAGCTCTCAGCTATGGTTTTGCACAGGAAAGAAATGAGGCCAGATGCTCAGCTGAGGATAAATTAGTCTTTGCTGAATCACTAGAGCTGATTGACTTCTGCCTGCTGAGAATTTGGCCCAGCATCATGACTGTATTTATTTCCCCTGCTGCGCCTTGAAATACAGGCAGCTTTTGTTTGATTGAATACACCTGTATTCTAGTGGGGACAATTACTGTTGTAATTGCCAGTTCTGAAGAGAAGGTGTTTACCTGCTCTTGGCTCTGGTAGAGAGAAAGCGAAAACAGATAGTTAACTGTCAAGTTGCTGCTCTGAGGAGGCATCATCCAAACAGAAGGGATCCTAGTCTGAGTGCAGGACTAAAGGGGTGCAGGTCACAGGCAAGCAGCAGTGTAACCCTTAAAGAAGGCACATCCTTGGTTTAGGAGTCTTACGGGAACCTACACTGTTTCTGTTTCCTCATACTTTTACATGAAAGAGAAGTTCTGTCTCAAGTCTCTGCCCAGTGGAGGGATGTGAAAATAGAAATACTGAAGTATAGTACCTTGGTACTTCAGCCTGATTGTAGCCTAGAATTCAGATTCTGTTCGAAGCCAGTGAATTGCGAAGACAGATGTAAAGTGCTTGAACAAGCTTAACAAGATGATCAGGACTCTGTTTACCAGTGTGGCTTGCTTAGAGCAGTGCTCCCAGCACCCAGGGAAACAGGAAGAAATTGTAATTAAAGGCAGCTTTGAAATTCAGTATGTGGCTGATTTGCATTTTACCATTTTATTCCTCTTTTCCCTTGCCCCTATAAAAGCCTGGGGAGGTTTGCATGGTGAGGTTGGCATCGCTGTGTTGCATTATATTGAGGGACCGTGGAGTGGCAACTGTGTAATGAGGATGAAAATCAGAGCTTACTATGGGGTGAAAAAACCCCAACTTTTCCCTTAACTGGTGCCCGGGGGCTTTCATCCTCTTGATGGCACGCATAGGGCAAGGTTGTGACTCTGTTACTAGCAGTGCTGGAGGATACAGGGAGAGGCTGCATGGCGCTGGAGGGGATTGTCAGGGGATTGTACCCAGAGGCTCTGGAGCTGCAGGATAAGGATACCCCACAGAAGCTGTGCTGCTAGCTTATGTTGCACGTGCAGTCTTTCTGTTCAGCTCCCATCTCTCTGTCCTTGTCTTCATTTTCGTTATCCTGTTTGGAGTGGAGAGTACAGGTGTCTGTGCTGAACTTTTTTGCTAGTAGGACTAGGAACAAAATTGCACCTGTTTCCTGTGCTAAGGATATAAGCAAAGGCTCCTTCCCTGCTCTCATAATGCTTGCAGGTTTACAGTGACTTATTCTGTCAGTTTTACCTACCGTGTCACTAAAAGCCATCCTTTGCACTCGGTTCCAGCAGTAAAAATGTGTTACTGAATCAGTTTGCTGTATCAGTGCCTTTTAACTAAGCACTGTAGACTTACGACTTTGTCCTGTTCCACTTTGTTAGTGCTATTGATATATTTCTGTCCTCATTTTGGTTTAGGTACCTACATAATTTCATTTATTTCATTTCCAAAGTGAATTAAGAAAAATTAACAAGGCTATGGGGTTTCCCATTCAGAAATACATAGGCCTGAATTCATATGCTGTTCTCATTATGTATATGTTTTCCCTTAAAAGCCCTAATTCTGAATACTATGATTATGTAAAACTTGCAGCTTTCATTAATAAAAAGCAAGTATCTTACTACTGCTTGTGGATTTAAAATAAAGCTACCAAATAGGATCTGTAAGGGCTCAGAAACCAGAAGATAAATAATAATGAAAAATTCCCATCAGTTGGAAGCCAGTCTCCTGATTTTCGTGGGCTGACCTGAAATTTGTGAATGCCTGGAGTGGCAATGACTCAGAAGCCAGATTGTGTGCAGGATTGGTTGACAAACAAAAGTCACTGTTACTTTAGAAACATGTCATTTAAAAATCAGTTAAGATAAAAATGCCTTCTGGAAGCTCTCAGTGGACTTCATGCTACATTCGGTATCTTCGGTAATCTTCGGTATCAAGTGGTTTTTCAACACATCACTCTCTTCAGCTTAAGGAGTTTAGGAAGTCCTGGTAGGCAGAATAGAGACATACAGAGATGTTCTAGGGAAATAGCATCTCTTCCCCTCCTACCCCCAGCCCTGTTAAACTAGGGAAAAAAAAATAGGCAAATTCCCAGCCTTTACGCAGGGAAAGTCCCATCAACTTCAGTGGGAGACTTGGCTCAGGGAGAAGTACAGGAGCCAGGCCAAAGTTTGCATTCTGGTTTTTAGGAAGTTAATATCACATGTTCACAGACTAATGCCACAGAGCTTTGCAAAGGTGGCCAGTGGAGCAGTGAAATGCTTCTAGCTCAGTGGGCTTTTGGCATTTAATTCCTGCAAACTCCAGTCTTCATGTTTTGAAAATCTTTTCTTCATTGGAACATGTTTGCTTGAACATGACGTTAGGAATACAGCCAGCGGCGCTTGAATATACCCATAGCGTAGGCATAAATTAAACCGCGTTCTTGCTATGGGACAGATAAGCATGAAGGGTTTTAGTGTTCTGCAGATGAATCATGCTTAGCTCATCAGTGAGTGCCTTGATTTAATGAAGCCATAGTATGTTAACATTAACACTGCAAAAAAAGCCATAAAGTTACAGGCACCCATGCTACCTAGCTACAAGCATTTAAAAGCCCGGGCATGAGCTCCTACTTGGCTATTCTGACCATAATTAATGATGACAAGTATGTTGGAAAAATAATTATTTTGCTTGCTTTTAAAGACAATTACTTGCTCGAGGCAAGTGAGGGGGTGGGATTTATGTGGCTGTAATAAGCATATGTAGATGGCATCTTCACAGAAGAACATTGTAGCCACAGGATCTTTTTAATTGACCTGAGATTCCTTTGTTCTGCAGATACAATTTATGTATATGGTCACAGACTAAAATGACCCTACTTGTTTTAGGGCAGGCTGTATTCTAAATTGCTGAAAGGAAAAAAGGCTGCTTTTATCAGCCCAATCAGCAACAGATGAAATCTCTCCTGGTCACATTGCAGGGGGGGTGGGGAATTTTTTTAAATGGGTACCCTGAGTGCATGCTCTTTCCATCTGATAGAAGTCAGGGGTATGGCAGCAGGCTGGGGTGAGTATTACTGCAGTCATCTGGTATCCCTTCTGTGTCAGGGCTCGCGTAGCACAGCAGCTTTTGCCCAGCGTGTGGCCATGCCATCCTCTGACAGCCACCTGCCTGCTCATTTACCATGTTGGGCTACAGAGCCTTGGTCCCTTTCCAGCCCAGACATGGTGGCAGAGTCAGGGAGGGAGCACCTGCTCCTCCATTGCCTGCCACTCTAGAGCATCGTGTTACTGGGTGATGGAGGGAAACTGCTCCACCTCCGCTCCTCCTCCTTTCCCACCAGTCATTGGCATCCCCCTCTATTCAAGGGCTATGAGAGCCATGTAGTCTCATCACATAGGCTGTGATCAGATGCTTTAACAATAAGGTAAAGTCTCACTGCCTTTCTCTCTGCATTTCATGCTAACTTTGCCCAGGTGGGAAATAACAGCAGAAAGTCCCCAAGGCTGTAATTCAGTGGAAAATTCCAACATGTGGACACAACTAATGGACTTTAACAGAAAGCAGCAATTTTCATGTCTGTTGTCAGTCACTCCACTGTTCCTCTAAGCCACAGGATAGGGAAGGGGAACCAAAAATCTATGTGCTGATCACTTATGTACATT
Source organism: Fulmarus glacialis (assembly GCF_000690835.1). NCBI lineage: Eukaryota > Metazoa > Chordata > Aves > Procellariiformes > Procellariidae > Fulmarus > Fulmarus glacialis. The sequence continues at coordinate 39,765 of NW_009210934.1, forward strand.
CAGAAAAATCTCCCTCTTATTCCCTTTTTTAATCTTGTGGTGATTGTACAGAAGTCACGATCCCTTTCTCCAATTCCCATCTGTAAGATGGGGAAGATGACGCTGACTTTCTTAGTAAAGCATTTTGAAACCTGATACTGAAACTTGTTACAGAAAATGCAGTATTAAGAGTCATAGGTGCTTTTCTCCGCACTAGCCAGCCTGCTGCTAACAGCGAAGATTGTGCTTTGTGCACTCAGCAGTCAGTCTCTGTTTGTGAAATGGGATTTGAAGTTGGGGGAAGGAGGAGGATCAAAAGAGGGAGAGACCTGATAACTATATATTAATGCATTTTTGGAGCGATGATACATAACAGAAAAATATTTAGATTTCTTGCAGTCCTGGTTGTATCTAGTCCTTTTTAAAAGCATTACTAAAGGAAGCAGACTGAAAACTGGGTGAACAATAAGCTTTAAGGGTTTGGATCCCATTCAGTCTATTCTTGGTGTCTGCAGATTTTTGTCAGGATAGAAATTTTCATCTGATCTCTGTTTGGAGAGCTGATTAAGGAAGATTATGCCTGAGCAACAAAAAAATACTAGAGGGTAAAGAATAAACAGTTCCCCCATCATGAAGATACAAGTTCTTAGGGTTCCTCAAAGTAGGCTGTGGCAGTAGGAGGTGGAGAGTGGAAGAGAAAGAGCCTGTGTTTCATTGCGCTGGATGAGAGACACAAATGTTTGTTTGCATAAGTTCAAAGTTCTCCCTGGAAATTGCAAGTCTAACAGGAGGGCGACCTCTGCTTTTAGCTCCAAGGGCAGAGTGAGTTGGAAATGAGGCAGAATATAGGGGTACTGGAGTTAAAAGCAGTAGGGTTTTGAGCAAGGTCATTAAAGGGCCAGATTCTTAGGCAGCTGGGAGGGATTACTGCATTAGTCTAAATTTGACCCTGTGTTAAACTGGCAGAGAAGGGAATTCCCTTGTGGTGCTGTGGTTTTACTGGGTATTTCTTTTTTGGTTTTTTTTTTAATTTACTCTGAGCTAAAAGGCAGACTGACTTCGGCAGAAACTCAGCCTGGTGTGTTACTGTGTGGGGGGCATGTCTGCTGGCAACAAGGAAGCTGAAGGATAAAGGGGATGTTCCAAGGGCTGTTTGGGCATACGTCTTTTCCCATGTACTACACAATGACAGCAGGAGGGGAAGTGTCATGAGGTTCAGGGACTCTCTGAGTTCATCCTGACTGCCGAGTTTCTCCTTCAAAATAACCAGATTCTAGTGTAAATCTTTGTTTGGGGTCTTCTAGAAGGAATTAACAGTGATGGAAAGTTCCACCACCACCCCACACTGCTTCTCCCCCACCCCCGCAACGTTTCCAGATATCTGTGGAAAGATTCGTGAGGCCATAAATTGCGTTAGATCTGGGAGAAAGTCTGAGTTGTCTTTGGCGCCATGAGATTAGGATCAGGCATTGTTTCTAGATTAAATATGGTGTAGGTAGGCTTTACTAGGCCAATTCCTTCCATACTCACAGATAGTGGTGTCCCCTAGTCTTTGGGGGAGAGATGTGTGCCAGTCTGATCATGGATGGAACAGAGGTAGTAGGTACATGCACATTAATGTGTGCAAGATTTTTCCAGCTTCTGAAGCAGGTGGTATTGGGCCATCTCCAAGGGCAAGACATCTCCAAGTAACTAGCTTGGCCCCCCCCATTCCAAGATCATGTGAATTCTCCATGTCCAACCCACAGCCTGCAGTGGTTCACTGGTGGCAATTGCCTGTGTTACTGACTCATAGGGACTCTTTTCTCACCTCTTTCCTTTCTACTGTTCCTCTCTGCTCCATATGTGCTTAAGTACCCATTTGCACAAATAGGTTAAGATAATTAAGTTAACCTGAGCTTAGCTTAAAGTGTGCTATGGAAGAATTGTTTGCATGTCTGAAAGCTTGTCAGCTGATTTCCAAACTGTCTAATGAAAGAGCAGAGACTTGGTTTTTTTGGTGTGGTGGTATTGATACATTGCACCTGTTGAGCATTGCAGGATTTCTGAATACTAAACTATGGTGAAGTTTTTCACATTGCATGCTGAATGGATTTTCCTTGAGCATGAAACTTGGCTTTCCTAAAAAAAAAAAAAAAAAAAAAAAAATTGTGCGCTGACAACAAATGGTTCAAGAAAAGCTCTCTGCCTTATGGAGTGCACAGTTTATACAGCCTTCATTATAAATTGTATATTCTTTTACTTTATAAGAATAGTACTAGTTTCATTCAGATCACTTACTTTGCTGGTCTAGAAAGCTGACTTCAAATCCAGCCAGTCAATAGGTTATTGGTTACAGGTTATAAATGTTCTCCCTTTCAGGTAAATGCTTAATTGCATCTCAGTGCAGTGATGACTTGGCAGTAACCCAAAGGCTGGAAGCACTAAAAGCCAAGAGCTGAAGCACTCATGGAAGTATAGATCTTTTGCTTTTACACATTTTCCATGACAAGTCTATGAGCTTTTAAAAGAGTGAATCCCATCTTCTAGTCATTATACATAGGAAGATTTGAGGCACAGAGAAACTGATGTGCCTAAGACTGTGTAGTCAAATTTCTGGCATTGGCCTTTATATTCCAAGGAGTGAGGGTAGGGGTGTTGCCTGCCCAAGCAATATGCTGTGGTTGAGTGAATTAGAGGTAGATGACTAGGAGGAGGCAGACATGGATAAATGTCATAGCCATTAAATGTACTGTCCCAACTTTATGGAATTAGAAAGGATATGAAGTCAGTACCAAACTGCCTTCAGGTCAGAACTGGACCTAGTTCTCACCAACAAGGAGGGGCTGGTGGGGAATGTGAAGCTCAAGGACAGCCTTGGCGGCAGTGACCATGAAATGGTGGAGTTCAAGATCCTTAGGGCACTGAGAAGGGCACACAGCAAGCTCACTACCCTGGACTTCAGGAGAGCAGACTTTGGCCTCTTCAGGGATCTGCTTGGTAAAGTACCATGGGATAAAGCCTCAGAGTGAAGAGGGCCCTGAGAAAGCTGGTTAACATTCAAGGATCACCTCCTCCAAGTTCAGGAGCGATGCATCCCAACAAAGAGGAAGTCAGGCAAAAACGCCAGGAGGCCTGCATGCATGAACAAGGAGCTGCTGGACAAACTCAAATACAAAAAGGAAGCCTACAGAGGGTGGAAGCAAGAACAAGTACCGTGGGAAAGAGAAATTGTCCGAGCAGCCAGGGATCAGGTTAGGAAAGCTAAAGCCCTGGTAGAATTAAATCCAGCCAGGGACATCAAGGGCAACAAGAAAAGCTTCTATAGGTATGTTGGGGATAAAAGGGAAAATGCGGGCCCTCTCCGGAAAGCAACGGGAGACCTGGTTACCAGGGATATGAAGAAGGCTGAGGTACTCAAT
>NW_009210935.1:0-18425 GCF_000690835.1 Fulmarus glacialis
TATATAATATATACTATATAGCACATAATATATACTATCTACTTTATATCTATATATATCTTATCTTGCTATTTGCAACTATCATGGCAATAAACAGGTATGAGGCATCTAAGAGCAGCTGAAAATGCAAATAGTTATTAGTGTTTTCAGGCACATAAGAATCCTTTAAAATATGTTTTTAGATTTAGGCTTCTGAACAAGTTAAGCCTGTTTGAACCTGGAATTGTTATAGGTTATGCAGTAGTGAAACTCTGCATAGCACAAAAAGTGAAAGAAATTTTGCTATAGTTTATTTTTTCACTTGGGGTAGGGTAGGCTAGATGAGTCTACTGCTGCTGCTTCAGCAGGGTGTCGTCCAGGAGTGGACAGCCACAAGCAGATATCAATAATTTGACAGTGTGTAACAAAGGGACATTTCTTACTCAGAGACTGGATTTTGGCAGGTTGTTTGAAGTATTTGGGCCAGGCAGACAACAAAGAGCATTCCTAAGTTAAGGTGACACTATCCATCGGAGTTTTAAAAATTGAAGTACTTCAGTACAGTGGCAAGATTTTATTCTTTACATCTTTTTTCTTTGAAATTGTTAGCCTGTTTATTCTCCTAATTACCCTGGCAAATAATCTGGGTTTTATGTTTCCTTTTCTGTTAAAAATCTTCTCATATTAGTTCTGAAACAGGGTTATCTTGCACATTTGCGGGGAAAGGCATTGCCCATCTGATTAACTGTGGAATTGGCAATATGAAAGGAAATAGATGAAGTAATATTTTTCTGTGCAAAGTTGCCTGGACCAGGCAAAAGTTATTGGACTAAATAATGAGTAGAAGATAAATGCTACAAAGATAGTTTCAATATTTCCAGATGAAAATGCGTTGTCAAGTTAGTACTGGGAGTAATAATGATGAGACTTATCTGATATACAGTGATTGTGCCTTTTCATTATCATGGTTCTCTTTCAAAACTAACAAAACTGTTGAAGAAACTTCATTTCAAGGCTGGAACCAATACAATTAGATATATGAATTTCAATCTTAACTGAAGTCACCCAATTATTTAGTATAATTAATGGCAATTTTTTAAATCGGTTTCCATTAGAATATGGTGGGACCTGACTCTCACAGGATCAACAACCATGTTCTGGTTTTCCGTAACCAGTGTCTGGAATAACAAAAGGTAGAGGAATTAAATAGATACTGACATGATTTGAGGACTGGAGGTTTGGAATTCCCATAAAACATGTATTTGGATGTCAGAGTGGTCACGCTGGTTACATACACCCAACTGGTGTTTTCAAAGCTTTGTACTTGTGTGTCATCTTACACAAGACCAGACTTTCAAAATAACTTAGCTTCCATGTAGGCCCAAAATACATAGTCAGATATTTTTGGGTGCATTTCAAGGTGCTGAGGTTTTTGGAAACCTTATTTTCATGCCTTTCCTGGAGCTTGAAGCTTTCCAAGACGTGGTTCCGATTATGGAGCTAATTCTGGCCTGCCAAAAACATTTGGAAAAATCCCAGCTAGCTCTCTGCAAGGCAACACCGAAGTGTGATGTGGGGAGAGCTCGCTCCTGGGACAGCTCTCCCAAAAACACAGTGCGGGCAGAGACCTCGGTCTCAGGTTTTGCCTTGGCCCTCCAGTGCTGCTGCAGAAAGACCAAACACCAGACCAAACACCTCCCAAGTGCCCTCGTGCCACGTGTTAGGCCTGGAAACATGTATCTGCAGTTTCATGCTATGAAGACAACGCCCCAGTAGGCTCAGAATCAGCTCTTACAACATTACGGACACCCCAAAATGTGAATACACAGAAGAGTAACCTCATTTCAGGGCTACAGGGGCACCGAATGGCATCCAGGGGAGACCTGTGCCCAAGTGCAAGGCAGTGTGGATGCAGATGGGCAACTTGCCTTCAGCTATGTGGACTTGGCCCAGGGGTCAAGGATCACACTCATTTAATCACATAAACGTGACCTCACCATACAGTCTGGATGGTAATGAGATACAGGTCACAGGACCTCAGCCCTCTTCACAGCCTGAGGACAAATTTGAGGTGTACTCTCTAGTTAGTACCAAAACTTGGATAAAACCTGCAGAGCGATATCTACAACAATCGAATCATAAAGCATGATAAAACTGCTAAGTTAAGGTTGCGTCTTCAGTTTTGGAGTTTCATACACTTCAACTACTTTTATTTTCAAACTTACTCCTCATTTAGATGGTGAAGCTCTCTAGAGCAAAGAGAATTGTTTTAGTTATGTTTGGAGAGCGACAGCCTTAGCGGGCTGTAAGCCCAGAAGTAGTGCTACATAATATAAATAAAACATTTATAATAGCACCCTTTCTTTTTACTGATTTAATGTATCATTCATGAATAAAAGTTTCAGTAGAAAGCTAGCTAATCTTGCTTTTGGTGGAGTTTAAAGGGTCAGATTCTGTGCCAATGCCACGTTCATTCTGCTGATGTAACTGGACCTGTACTAATTTACACCAGCTGCTGCTTTGGTCCATTTGTAAAAGTACAGCAATTTGTTAGACACATCCACAGTCGATGGTACAGGTACCAGCCCAGCTGGTACTATTTCTTCCTTGTAATTTCTTATTTTTAGACCAATACAGTAAGTACCATTAAGTATTCTTTAATTTTAGGCTTTTATGCCCCATTATATTACTTTTAAATTGTCAGCCAGATGATATAACAGGTAACATGATGGACACATCCAGCACCAATTAAGACTTAAAAGCTAATAATGGTCTAAAAATATAGATGATTGGAATTATCTGAGAATAATTTTATCAGAGCATCTTTAGAAATGTGTAGGTCTTTTATTCTAGCAGTAAATGATCTTATCCTATGGCTCGCTTGCTCTCCACAACTGCAGCTGGAGGTAAGAAGGATGTTCTAGTTTTGAAAGTGGTGGAGATCAGCAGAGTGATCCTTGTTCTCTAACTAAAAGTAGGACAAAGATTCCTTCTCAGCCGTGTTTGTTGCACATTGTATCACTCCTGCATGAGAAAAAATCTAGAACTTGGAGCAGGTAGAGAGGAGACCGAGAGATGCACACTGAGACTTTCAGCTTTTACATCTAGCGGACTAATAAAGTTTAATTCCTAATAGAAAATCCAGACAATGAGGATAGGACAAATCTCTGTGAAGGAAGCTGTCCTAGTTTTGGCTGGGATAGAGTTCATTTTCTTCCTAGTAGCTGGTATAGTGCTGTGTTTTGGGGAATAACGTTGATAACACACTGATGTTTTAGTTGTTGCTAAGTAGTGCTTACATAGTCAAGGACTTTTCAGCTTCCCATGCTCTGCCAGGTGCATGAGAAGCTGGGAGGGAGCATAGCCAGGACAGCTGACCCAACTGGCCAACAGGGTATTCCATACCATATGATGTCATGCTCAGTATATAAACTAGGAGGAGTGGTCTGGGAAGCAGTGATTGCTGCTCGGGGACTGGCATCGATCGGCGGGTGGTGAGCAATTGCATTGTGCATCACTCATTTTGTATATTCTATCATCATTATTATTATTTTCCATTCCCTTTCTGTTCTATTAAACTGTCTTTATCTCAATCCACGAAGTTTACTTTTTCCCCCCCCCCCAATTCTCTCTCCATCCCACTGTGGGGGTTTGCGAGTGAGCAAGTGGCTGTGTGGTGTTTGGCTGCCTGTCGGGTTAAACCACAACAGAAGCCAAGCTTAACTGTGCTACAAAAAAGTTTGTGCAAGTGTAAATGACTTCAGTTAAACAACTTCGGACTTACAATAACATAAATGAGATCTAGATATTCTTGGAAATACATTATTTATATTTGATGTTTGATTTCCAAACATATATTTATTGAATTCATCAGCAGTTTGATTTTTTTCCCCATACACCCTTCTCCAATTTTTTTAACTCATGGGAAGGTGAGGAAAGAGAAGATTTTTGGTTTGCTGGCCAAAAGGTTCAGTGGAATAAAGCTGCCCAGGAAGTTTTCACCATTTTTTCTGCATTTTTTTTTTCCTTTCTCTAACTTTATCTTCTTTGCACTCATTTCCCTCTTGCCAAGCTGTTTTGGTTTTTTTTCAATTTAAAAGGTGCAAAAAAGAAAACTGAAAACTGTTAAGATTGTTCATTCTATTACATCTAATGACAGAAGAGGGGAAGAGGAGAAAGAAAATAGTATCCAAACTATGAAAACTTCTAACATATTTTGTGTTTAAAAGTTGGAAGAACAAGAGTTTGTTTGTTTCCTTTTAAAGATTAATAGAAATGAGAATGAGGAGAGAGAAAGCATCCTCAGTTGAAGGAATCCAGCGGAGGAATGAATTTCCATAAGAAATTAGGATGATACAGAGATTCTTTGCAGTATTTTTTTTTCTCTGACCAGAATAATTTCTATAATTTCTCTTGCTCCTTTTACTCTGTACAGGACTTTGCATGAGCAGTAGTCTCTATTTTGTTTAATTGGAGCTTCATTATTTAATCTACCCAGAAATGATTCAAAGTGTTGGGCATAAAAGCCCTATAATAGCTGAATAAAAGAAATTTAGTCTCCAAAACTTCCTGGCTGTAACTTGGGTGTTTCTCATATCTCTGTCACTATAAAGCAACTTCAAAAACTTCACTCCTATAAGCTGGAATTGGTAGATAATTAATACCTCCCACATAGCAATAAGTAAGTGATAAAGTAAGTGTTTAGGCTACTTAGGCTATTCCTAAAAAGAAAAGAAAAGTAATTCTTTCCAGAAAAAAAAGTCTACAGCAGGAGATTTCTACGTGTGTGTGTATGAAGACGACTGTAGTCTGACAAGAAAATTACATACTTGGCAAAAAAAAGACTTAAAAATACAGGGCTTGCCTTGCTGGGTGGGTCTGAATGGCTGATTGTCATGCGTAATGTTTTGAAAGGTTTGAAATATGTAATTTTGTAAGACAGTGGAGCATAGATCCTGCTCATCTCTGAGAAAACAGCCTAACAAAGCCCCGGGATAAGAACTAGCAGTTGCCATTATTCAGAGTAACCCTCAATTTGCCTTGTTCTGTTGCAGCCGTTGCTCCCCGAGATCCTAGGGATACGGACTCTGGATTTTGCTATGCATTAGGCAGTGGTGTTTCTATTGCTCCCTTTACCAGCCATTTACAGGTCACGCTGAGCAACTGAGGAGGTAGAAAATCTATTCTCATTTTATTCTAGAGCTGTTCTAGAAGCAAAGCTCAGAGCCCATGCCTGACTAACAGTTTAAGATTGCACCTTTTCATACACTGTTTAGTACTTCTAACTCCCCAAGAGCAGTTCCTTCCTTTCTAATTAAGCGATTAAACCGCACAAAAGACTAGCGGTAGATTAAGACTTTTTATGCTATTTTATACAGATGTTAGGTGGTGTGTGGAGCAGTAAGCGTCACGGCATATCTTGGTTTGTGGGGGTGGTAAAATCAGCTCTGCTTACTCACCAACAAGCACTTGGAGAGTCTTCATTTCTGCATGTGGCACAAGGAGACGAGAGAAGATGCTCAGAAGTTATGTCAAAGCACCGTCATTTACTGCTGCCATTCAGCTTTACGCTTCTCCGAGGGCAAGGCTGTGTCATTCCCCAGGGAATACTTGGGACACCTCCTGCCAAACCACCAAAATGCAGGTGGCCCAGTTCCCATTGCAGCTCTCAAAATAAGCTGCTCCTTAGTATCTGAAATTCATTTCCCGGGTAAAATGGCCCAATTGTGGCACTCGGCATTATTTGCTTCAGAAAACAAGGTGGAAAAATCTATCTCCAAAAGATGACTTATCATCAGAAAGGGGTCTCGGTGAGCAGAATTCGTCCTCTCTCCAGTGGAGGAACCTACATCCATCCCATGTGGATTCATGAAAAAGCTCCTGTCGAGAGTCCCTGCCTTTGCCTTGTCACAGGCAAACTCAGCGAGGCAGGTTGTGCTCTCCCAGTGTCGTTCAGCTTTAGCGTTAGGTGAAGCAGGCAGCGAGGAGAGAAGGGTGGTAATGACACTGCAGAAATCGCAGTGAGCTCTGATCCAAAACCCTGTGTACAGCTCCACGCACCCCAGGCCAAGCAGGTTCTTTGAAGGATGGTTATTTCAGTCAGAGGGAGAGAAAACCTGTTTTGGGAGGAAAGCTCAGAGCTGGGCTTGCTTAGTCTAACAAAACAAGAGCTGAGACATATTGGCTTAGAAGATAAACAGCGAGCAGAAGAAATATTTAAAGTAAAGAAAGAACATGTAGCTATAACTGGTTATGAATAAGTTTTAGTCTTCAGATTGTTTTTAAACAATTTTAAACAATTAAAAGAATGTTTTAAACATTAAAAGAATGTTTTTAAACTCTGACCGAGGCTGGAAAAAGTTTTAAAGAGGATTAATAAGGGAAGGGAAAGGAAGGAAAACTAGTTTTAAGTTTTGCCAGTAACAGAAAGGATATGTGTGATGGCTTTCTGTACCATGAGAACCTGGACCCACTGATGCAGAAAAGCCTTTCATGGTTCCTGAACTTCTTTATTTCTCTGCTGAATTTAAAAAAACTATCCAAATCTCTTGATATATTTTCACAAGTATCAAAAACATAAAGAACCGTACAGGGTTCAAAAAACCTGAGCATTTAACGTGGAAAAAACCTGTTTGGTTGGTTTTTTTTTTCATATTAGATTTCTTTATCTATTAGAAAAGTAGCATCTAACCTGAATGCCTTTGCAGATGACTTTCCAATTCATGCCACAATTTCAAATCTTTGTGAGTAAGACGAATTGAAATCTGTCCACGCCACTGGCTGTTACCCTGTAAATAATATTAAAGATCAAATAGATGCATAAATGAAGATATAGAAGGGTCTAATTAAATTAAAGATTACAATATTACATAAGGAGAAATTATTATATTTAAAGCAGACTAAGTGACAAAGGAAAGTTTTATTATATTATTCTTTTAATTTGAATAACAATCAAATGATACCTATGAAAACTCTAAATGCCTTAATGCATAATTAAACATACAATAATAGATTGATATTCACCGAGAAGCAATAAATATTCAGTTGAGAGCAACGCTTTAATACAGCCAGCGGCATTAAATAATTATTTATACATAACAAACTACTCTGGACAATAGAGCAAAGGAGAAAAAAATGCCTTTTCCAGCTGTTACCTTTGGAACATGCCCCCAACTTTCCTTTAGATCTGATCTTGTCTCGCTGGCAATAGTGTTGTGTGTTTGTCAGAAAACTCAGTTGCTGTACAACGAACACAGCTACCATATTTTGCGATCTAGTACTAACACTGAATGTTGCCTTATGAGAAGTTTCACAGAAATTGTTACCAAGAAAGTTCAGACTTTAAAAACTAAATCTGTATCAAAGTTGCCTGGAAAGGAGGGCTGTAAATGTTACTCTGTGTGTAATAAATGTCCTAATAAATGGTTATTTCAGTCAATATAGATTTTTTTTTTGTGACTCCAGTAGGTGAACAGCTTGTCCATGACCACAGGTTATAAACACTTTTGATGTGCCTGTGCTTGATTTACAACTGTAATATATTTGTAACGATTAATAATGTATTAACCCTTCAATAAATCCTCCATGAACAGAATCTAAAGACCTAGGCGAGTTTAAAACTCTGACATTCTTGGCTGTGGTAGTTGTGTCAGAGGCTTGTAACATATTTCCCACATTCCCCAAAGAATTGTGATTCATGTAATTTTACAAATGTGATACCCCTAAAAAAATTGTGATTCATGGAATTTTAAAAATGTGTCATGCACTGCAGTCATAGAATAATTTCAGGCCAAAAACCAGTGTGTGTCAATGTAGACGATGGACAGATTTTTCTCACACAGACACCACTATTCATAACCCTGTCTCAAAGCAGTGAATAAGTAATTCAGAGTTAACGTTGATTAGAGCAACAGATACCTGTAGAGTGCAGAAGTTACTAAACCACAAATATATGCTTTAGTAAATTAAAAAAAAAAAAAAAGTAGGGAAACATCTTTGGAAGCAGTAATTTTTAAAAGCTTTGGAGAAAGAAAACAAGCATCGTTCTCTGTGCCTCAGTCCAGTGCCCCTGGCAGCTCCTTGACCACTGTCCCACCTTACATCCCATAAGCTCTCAAAGTCTCCATGAACTTGAAGCAGGAAGAAACCCAAACAAAAAGAGAAGGTGGAGTGAGATGTCCACTCTATAGGGTCTTACTTCATTTCTCTGAGCCTTTCTCATGAAAAAAAGATGAAAAACCTGAAAGTAACTCACAGTCTTGAATATCAATGCTATTCCTGCTAACTCCTTCTATGGCCCCTGCAGTACATGAAACACAAGATTTCCAGATCAAAGACCTGCAATAAATAGAGGTAAGACTGGACAAGGGATTATATGGCCACCTGTTTGCCTCCTCAATTTTTGTAAGAAAAAAATTTATCGTTTTTATTATGGCTTTGTTTTTCTAGGATTTATGTGCTTTTGAAGGGACATAAGATGGTGGAGTGACATATTGTATCTAACTTCACAGAGAGCAAACATTTTCAAAAATTGACAGGGAAAGCAGTAGATGGGCTTTCTGGGAACTTTTGATTTTCTCCATCAGAACTTTTCTGCCCTGCTTTCCAAGCAGCAGGCTGAACATGCCAGCTGCAATTCCACCAGAATCCATAAAACAGAGACGTCCAATGCAGCTGGCATTTTGGCTCTTTCCTTGAGTTTACAGAGTGCATATCTTTACAACGAGGAATAAGTCAGCCTTTTTAAAAACTATTATTTATCCTGGCAGGAAAATGGAGAGCAATTAATTAGCAATGGCAAACATTTCCAAGAAGATGAGAATAAAGTTTAAGTCTCATTTTTATACTGGTGTCTGATGTGACTTGAAATATCTATATACTATTTCTGTTAATGTAACCTTGGAACAAAGACAAGAACAAGAAGAGCAGCCTCCGTTCCAGACCTTGTAATATGCCAAAAGAGTTCAACCAACAAAAGAGTTCAACCAATGATGCAGCTGCCAGGTAACATGTGGGTCCTGAGCTGGAGATAGCGCTGAGGAAAGTTCAAGCTCCTCTAGTTTACACCAAATAATGCTTTCCCCCAAAAGCTGATTAGGCTCTTAGGAAACACCTGCAAATATAGACCTCATTAAAACACTGACTTGCCTACAGAGTAGCTGATTAACTTGCAGAAAATATTCTTTCTGTAACTATATGTCCTTTCTGTGCTTCTGTTTATTCTCTGAAATTATTCTCTTTTAGTTTCTTCTGTGGACACTTGCCTGAAAACAACTGTCAAGCCAACACCAAAAACTGGCTCAGTTTCAGAAATTATAAACTTCTGGCTGCTCTCTATTTGCACAGCACACAGAAATTCAGAACAAACCATTTGTACTGAAAAGAGGCAAAACAAACCTGAATTCGGAAATATTTCCCCAAGCCAGTGAAGTTTTTAAGAACATGGACTGGAGTTAGAGTAAATCTGGTCTCATACATAGTTTCGGTGGTGGAGATTTCCTCTCTTGCAAAAAACACTGTATTTGTGCCTCTCAGTTTGGGAAACAGGCAGGAGGGTTCCAGTGCTTGTCAGAGCCAGTCTTATCGCCATTACATTCACAATCCAAAATATACTCAATATTCTTCTTAAGAGCCAGCTTTTTGCTGTGTGCGCTCATTCCCGTCCATTCCCCCATCAATAATAAACAGAAAACTGCTCACAGACCTGCCTGTGCCCCGTTGCTGTGGGCTCTGCTGCCATCAAGTGGAAACCAGCATAAATACTAAGGACCCCATCTCATAAACCCGGGGGTGCTGGTGTATTAACGCCTCAGGTGTCGCCCAGAGGCCATGGGGGTGGACAACCCACAGCAGAGCATAGCCGCCAGCTGCCCTTAGTCGCTGATGGCAAAGCCAGCTCCTCCAAAATGCTACACTGAGGATTGTGCCTTAGGGCAACCGGTGAGTAGTCATGCAAGTGCATTCTTTGTGAGGAATGGGCGTCACTCATCCTCACCGAAGTGTTTGAATCAGCAGGGTCATTTCTTATACATGTACATATACCTAAAACCATGCATAGATTGAGATGTCCCTCCAGAGTGTCAGGCAGCGGGTGGGGCGAGGGCAGGCGAGATGGGGGCCGAGGGTGATGGTGAGGGCAAGGGCAGTGCCCTTCCCAACATGGTCATGTCCCATAACACCCAGCCAGAAGAGCAGAGCAGGGACGGGGACAGGGACCGGGGTCAGCCACAGCCCAGGGATGGCCAGACCAGCCTGCGGTGACGGGCAGGTCTCAATCTGGCAGGAATTAAGTTCACATTTCCCACCAACCTGAGCAAACAACACAAGTATAGGCTGGTCCCAGTGATGCCTTCCCACCACCGCTGTTGAAGCTGAGCTACTTTGCAGCAAAGTGTGCATAAGCACTCGGACCAGCAGAACTCTGTAGAACTCGCGCTCTACAACTCCCTGAAAGGAGGTTGTAGCGAGGTGGGGGTTGGTCTCTTCTCCCAAGTAACTAGCAATAGGACGAGAGGAAATGGCCTCAAGTTGCGCCAAGGGAGGTGCAGACTGGACATTAGGAAAGACTTCTTCACCGAAAGAGTGGTCAGGCCTTGGAACAGGCTGCCCAGGGAAGTGGTAGAGTCACCATCCCTGGAAGTATTTAAAAGACGTGTAGATGAGGCGTTTAGGGACATGGTTTAGTGGGCATGGTGGTGTTGGGTTAACGGTTGGGCTTGATGATCTTAGAGGTCTTTTCCAACCTTAATGATTCTATGATTCTAATGATGCGCTCCCCGTTGCTTCCTCTCCCTCTGGGCCCACACGTTTCTCGTACATCATCTTTTTGGTGCAAAGAGCAACTTCTCTGTTTGTACCATTCACAGCACATGGAGACTTTCCTGGCTGGCTTCTGTGTGCTATAACATTGAGAGATACATTCACACCACAGACATGAATAAGAAAATATGCTAAAAAACAAAATAGTAAAATAATTTCTGCCTTGTAGACTTTTGGTGCTATTATATGCTATTATATGCTATTATATGCTATTATTGCATATAGCCACTACTGAGGATGGGACATGTTTTCAAAGACTGAAAATGGTGTAGAAATCTTTTCTAGACATCATCCAATGAGTGTAAGGAGGGCAGCAAACAGCAGGCATTTAACTGCTTCTTTGGCAAGAGCAACCCCATTTCCCTTTGACAGAGGTGCAAGGGTGGCCAGCACTCCAGCACAGATCACACCATCACCAACAGTGACCATCCAAGCACCCCAAAATGTAAAATCACCGTTCAGCTGTTATCTCTCATAACGACAATTCTGGGGGACAGCCCGTCTCTCTGACAGCAGGCTTTTCCTGGGAGGTAAAGGCAGCTTCTAGGGTTTTTTTCCTAAAAGATGTGGAAACCACATCTGCAGACCAAACTACAATTCCAAAAGTTTAGGATTAATGTTGCCCACTGAGAGGTAGTTTGTTTTTAGTTTAGTGAAGACAATTTATATTGCAAAGCTCAACTTTTTTAGGAAGTAGACTACATATCAGCTTTTCTGGTTCATGTTTACCCAGGATTCAATCATCAGGAATTCAGTCCAGCATACAGATACATTTCAGCAAAATATTCATCCATGCCGTATTGATATGATGCAAGGCAGTAGTGCTGTGATCCTTTGACACATTTAATGCTGGATTTGTAGCAAATGAGAGAACTGGACCCTTATACTTCTGTAAATTGTGTATAAGGTACAAAACAGTCACGAAGTTCTGCTTTTTATCCCAGGCTACTACAGCATGTAAGTCTTTCATAAACTGACCAGGTTCCATCCTAAACATACTCTTTTCTATTCCCTTTAGTCTCCCTAAATTTGCTTCTCAGACAGTTAAAAATTTTATAATTTCCTAACTAAATTCTTTCAGGTAGTTTAGGATCTTTTGTCAGTTTTGTCTTTCAGTTTAAAGCATCTTCACTCAGTGAGTATTTTCTCCTTTCCCTGGCATGTCTGTCCTGGTGTATTTATATGGAGCAGCTACATTTCTTGCTAGCCTTTGGTTTGGAAGGTTAAACAAGCTGAAGTCTTGCCAGATCTTTCCGCATTAGTAGTATCAAATCAGCATGTGCTTGCTTTCCGTTGCACAAATGTGTACAACCAAGTAAAAGAATGGCAATTGAAAATAAGGACCAAAAATATTGGGAAAAAGGGGAAGCCACTCAGAGCCCTGTAAATAGGGATAGGAACATGACAGATGTCTCTGTTCCACAGCCATACTGAAAAAATCACAGCAGTAATTTGGTCTGAATCGAAATATAACAACATTTCTGCTCAAATGCTTCTACAAAGTAAACTGGGACAAATAGTTTTGGTTTAAATGGAAATCTCTTATTCAGTCCTAAATGAAGTGTTTAATTTGGTTGTCTTTTTGATTATTTGGTCTTTTCGTAGGCCTTGCGCTCCGCTTTTTTGTTTAGAAAGGAGGTCTTTTTTAGATGCCATTTAAGAATTCAGAACTTTGTAAGTTTCAGATAGATAATGTCAAAACAAAGATTTCAGCAATACACAATACTTCATTCTGAAAATGTCAAAATGAAATGTTTTGACATTTTTACAATTTATCCTCCTCTTTTGCAGTGTTAACTATTTATCAGATTCTATGTGTCCTCACAGTTTGTTTAACTGAAATGTCTGGTTTTGGCAAAGTTACTAATCCTCAGAAAAGAAACTGGATCTGCCTCATCTTACTCTTCATCCTGGAAAAAAGGTGGTTGATGGTGGCATCAGCAAAATGACGAGTAAAGTGACGGTGAACAGGATTCAGTTGTTATCTGCTTCTCCCAATACAAAAGCTAAGAAACACCAAATGCAGGTAGCAGATGGCAGGTTAAAAAAAAAAAAAAAAAAAAAAAAAGAGTTTCACTGTAGATGATTCACTATGATTCGATGATTCTATGTAGAATTCCTTTGTACAGAATATTATGGAAACTAAAAAGTTTACATGGGCTAGAGGGTTAAATTTGTGGACAAGAAATCTTAGAGGATAACTAAAAACATAGACATCACCTCTGGCTCAGGAAGTCCCCAAGCTGCAAACTGTTGAAGGCTAGAAGAATATTTTGGCAAACTATTGTAATGTGCTTTCTCTGCTCCCTGCGGACGTACTTCTGGAAATTTTCTGAGGAAGGATACTGAGCTAGATGGACCTTTGATCTGACCCACTCATCTGTTCTGAAGCTCGTTAGTGCAAATAACGCAAAGAAATAGAATTAATGAAAGAACCAAGCTTGGCCGCTCTGCCTGTTGAGCACAGCTGTGTTTCAACGGTACAAACCCTATTAAAAATGTCACATTTGATGTCTGCAATGCTCTTCTGAGTTCATACTGAAAAGTGAGCACCTGCCCTTCTGAGAGGCTTTAACAACCCAGAAATTACCTGTTTTATTTCCCTATTGGTAGCTTGTCCGATCAAACTGTTTACTGTACCTTACTATTCTACTTTATTTCTTCTTATGTAGGTACTCAGATCTGCTGAAAACAGCAGTGTCAATAAATAAGCAGAAGGCAACCTGCTAAGATCTTAAAGCAAAAGAACAGAAGTGGAGAGGGGAAAAACTAATATAACCTCATTTAGACGTTAACTCAATAGCTTTAAGCCCATCAAACACCAATACTTTATATTTCCCTTCACTCTGCATAAACATTTAGCACAGCATGGGGCTGACGCTGCTCCTCAAACCCAGCTCTCCCTACTCAAGGCTGATTTCACTGCATCCTTTAGAGAATGGGCTGGCAGCCTGATTCTGCTTTCTCTTCTAAAATGAGCAGAGCGAAAATTAAACTGCTTAAACTTTTTTTGAAGCCTCAGTCCTTTAGTTGGGTTCTTAAGCATCATGGTGACAGCTGTTGGTCTCACTTGAATATTTAGCCTTGAAAAAGTACTTGAAAATCTGCTCTGTGATACATAAGCACCATGTGGAAATCACTGTCAGTGGAGTCAAAGAGCCGGTGCGAGGAGCACTGCCAGAAGAGTCAGGCTAAGCAGGGGAAATCCTTGTTTCCCTAACACCTGTAACAGCTTCTTCGTTAATTATTACTCAAAAGAATAATTATTTTTGCCACTTTCAGAAGCATTTTAAGTGTCTTCACAAAGAAAAAGATGATAATACTGTAATAAGTATAAAAGTGAAAGAGGTTCCCAAGCCTTGGTTCATGGATCACTTGATAGAAGTTTGTAGAGGTAAAAAAATACAGTTGGTACCTTCTGATTCCCAGCTGCATTAAAAACTGCAAATATTCAATATTGTCAAAATATTATTTTGTCTGTCAACAGCTGCTGTTTTTGCTACTGGACCGGTGCAATACTGTAATTGGGATTTTATTTTCCATGATGGTAAAGGGGGTGACAGAGTTCACAAAAGATTACGTGAATCACACAACAAAAAGCAGGGTCAGGTTGCAAAAGAAACATTATGCAATAACTCATTGCTTAAGGACTATGTTAATTAAATATTAATCAGGGCCTGAAGTGTCATATTGAGAGCTACTGAGTTCACTTAAATTTGTGGCCCCGATTACAGCTACAAAACACTTGGAAATGTACCCAAGGAGACACAAAACACACTGCTGAAGTACTTGGGCATAGTTCTTCAACTCAGTGCATGCTACTGCATGAAGGGAGGGAAAATGAGGAAGAAAAATCAGGGTGGAGAAAAACAGTGGAGAATGACATGCAGCCATAAGCATTTATGCCACAGAAAGATGCTACGGTTAGAGGAATACTGAGAGGCAGGTAGGTGTGGGGAAAGAAGAGAGGTGGTCACTGTTCGTAGGGGAGGTGCCAGGAGAGGGAGCAGCCAAAAGAAAGGGTGGGCTCAGGATGAAGGAAGCCCACCACTGGCCTGCAGTAGTCTGCCCTTGCCTCTACACTAGTGCTCCCATGCAGTGCCAGCCACTTAGACTGGACATCCCCCGGTAAGGCTGGGATTCGCTTTCATCCTAAAGAAGAGGTCTAAAATAAGTCAGGTGTTGGCGTAGCAACTGGGAAGCCAATCCTGGTGGTTTGCTCTGAAGTGGAGGGTCCTACTGACGCAGCAGTTGGCTTCTAGGTGGGTGTTCAGAAAGTTCCACCTGGGTCTCTTGTTTCACCAGGTGAAGGTCCCTTGTTACACCTCCGTTCCTCAATTCTCATTCTGTAAAATGAGAATAGCTCCCCTCCATCCTAAAGAATTTTGTGACAGTGAATAAATGCCTGGATATTCTGAAATGACTGCATGAAATTAAGCGGTATAAAAAGCCATGTGGAAAATCTCAAAAGGAAATTGTCGTGGTTTAACCTGGCAGGCAGCCAAATACCACACAGCCGCTTGCTCACTTCCCCTGCCACTGGGGCGGGGAGAGAATCGGAAGGGTGAGAGTGAGAAAAACTTGTGGGTTGAGATAAAGACAGGTTAATAAAACAGAAAAGGGAGAATAATAATGATAATGATAAAATATACAAAATAAGTGATGCACAATGCAATTGCTCACCACCCGCGCTGACCGATAACCAGGTAGCGATCGGTACTTCCTGGATCACGCCTACCATTCATATACTGAGCATGACGTCACATGGTATGGAATACTCCATTGGCCAGCTGGGCTGGCTGTCCTGATTATGTTCCCTCCCATCTTGTGTACCTAGCTCAGTCAGTAGGCATGGGAGCTGTGCTTGGACTAGGAGGGTACTTAGCAATAACTGAAAACATCAGTGTGTTATCAACGTTCTCCTCATACTAAATCCAAAACACAGCACTAGGAAGAAATAACCCTATCCCAGCCGAAACCAGGACAGAAATTAATATTTTTTGTTTTCAGAGCAGGTTTTTAAAGTTTTACACCAATAAGGAATGGGGGTCATTCACTGAATGAGGGAAAAGCAAGACGTTGTATAGCTGCTAATGAAAGAGATCCTGCAGAGAAAGAAAAAGTATTTGGTAATGCATGTGATAATTAAAAACTATGTAATAATGTAGCTGGACAAGAAGTCTGACTTAGGATTGTGCAGTGTTTCATTTTTTAGTGCTAGTCTTGCAATTTTAATAACATTCATTTACTTCTGACTGTGTAACACATCAGAGAGATCTCAGATCACTAAATGATAGAGCATTCACTCCTTAATTGATCTAAAATATGTCGTAGGTCTTTGCATTCAGTAAGATGCACTTTTTTGAAACTACTTTTTTGTTAAGGTAGGTACTATCAAATACTTCAGAGATTTGTATCTCAGTAAGCATATTGGGCATTGAAATTACTGGTTGCTTCATCGGAGCTTTGTGCAGCAAGTAGCTCACAAGTACAATGGTAGGGTTGATGAATCCATCCAAGTTTTTCTCCTATGTACCCATACGTATACAAACACACACACGTGCATGCACTTGCGCACACACAGACCCCCCACCTCGGTCATTGTAACTTTCTCTTTGTCTGAGTGTCTCTCATTGAGGGTATTTTAAAATGTCAAAAGAACCTCAATGATGTTCTCCTGCACCGTATTTCTCTTTTAAAATGTTTTCCTTTGCCATTTCCCCCCGGTTCAGTGGCCTCTGCAAGTTTGACAAGAGGGCACACTCTGTCACCTCCTCCAGATTGTTGGTAAAGATGTTAAACGGGACAGGTCCCAGGACAGACCCCTGCGGTATCCTACTTGTTAATGGCCTCCAAGGTAGAGTTGGAGGAAAACTTCAAGCCCAGTTTTCACCCATTTAGTTTTAGCCCCATCCAGATCATAGTGCCCGAACTTGAATCATGCTTGTTTTATTCATTTTCCTCTACACAGTCCTATGTAACCAAAAGTCTTGTGTAACAAAGGTGCATATAGGTGTATACAGGAATTTGTGTTCTCCTAGGAGGCAAAGTAAGTTGTGTCCTAAAAAACGTCCTTACAATAACAGTAAGTGGCCTTATTAATGCAATGATTGTGAGAATGCTGCGAGACAAAAAATCCAGGTTCCCATGGCACAGGAACACAAGAGGAAGACAGTCATTAGCAGAGACGTTGAAAGAAAAGAAGATGACTTAGAAAAAAGACAGTGAATGCTAATTCTGTGCTGCCCATCATTATTTCAGGGAAACTGGACACTTTCCAAAGCCAGGCACTTTGTGCATTGCTATGCAGCAATGAAAGAGCCATTTGGGGTGGGCAGTAACTGTAAAATAAACGGAGAGCAAAGGGGTCCCTCATTACTCAGCTTGACTGGAGACAGAAGAATATTTGATGATCACATTTATATTCTGTCCCTGAAGGTGACCACAATTAAGCCAAGCCAAAATGATGATGGCTAATGGGATGCCACTGAGATTCAAACATTATGTAGAATCCCACGGTATGTGAAGTCAGAGCCAGTAACACATTTCTGTGGTCTAATTAAAAACAATAACAGAAATTTAATGAATACTGTGTTAGTGCAATGGAAGAAATTTCTATTTAAAAAATTGTCCTAACAAGAGAAGATGGAACATTTGTGAGAGCTGAAAAAAAGCCCAGCTGGCCAAAGGATCAAAAGGTCGAACATATTTCACTATTGCTTTTAGTTTCCTGTAGGAATTATAAACAGAAGGATCTCCGAGAAACTTGGTGCAAGAAAAATAGCTTTAGCAGCACCTGAAACTATAGCGGGCAAAGGTATTTCAATGGCATTCATTGTAGCCTGAAGGAAGAAATTGCTCACTTCTCTGGGTGAAACGTATTAACCTCTAACAGGCAGTGAGTTAATAAAAATGACTTAAGACTTCTTTCTGGCCTTAAACTCTGTGAATCCCATGAATACCAGACAACACCTGTGCAAAGCCAACTGCTTGTCATTCATACCATGATCTTCTTTATGTTTCCTGAAGTCTAAAAAGGACAATGTTCTTCTTCTCTATCTGCCCACTTGCACATCTTAAAAGAGTTTGTAATCATATGCCAGAGACTTTGTGAGTTGTTGCTACCCTCTGGATGACCTACTTGGAAGCTGTGAACCTGGATATGTGCGCAGAACTGCAGTTATGCTGCTACTAGCACATGATAAAAGTGAGAATACGACTAAGCTCTAGGTTTTTTTTTTTTACCAAATCCTTCTTTCCAAACTATGGATTTCACATAAATCCTGTAGCTCTCACAGCTCTGTCAGGACATAAACAGCAACGGTGACTGCAGAGTGTGAGCCCCGGTTCTACTCCCACCGCAAGACACAGAAGAAGGCAAGGGCATCTTCGAAAGAAACAATGACATAATCACAAAGTTTTGAACACATACTAACACGAAAAGATCTTCCATGAGGTAGGGAGCAAAATGTAAGTGCCTTTTAGGGAGGATGTCAGGGAAGGAATTGTGTTCCAAAAGCCAAGACAGATGGGAAGGGTGACAGGCAGAGAGAGGGGAGGTTGTTGGGAAGTCCTCTGTTGGTGCTCAGCCATCGGTGTTAAGGTGTCGTGGTTTAACCTGGCAGGCA
>NW_009210936.1:0-20817 GCF_000690835.1 Fulmarus glacialis
CCGGGCTGCGGGGATCCCGCCGCGGCGAGTCAGAGCTCTTCCCGCGGGGGAACGTCTCTCGCGCGCTCTCCGCCCGTTACCGTCGGGTAAACGTAGCGGGAATGGGCCGTTCTTGGAATCTGAAATGGAGCAGCAGTGGAGGGGGAGTCTTCTATAGTACTGCCGGAGATGGACGTTTCTGGCGGTGACGGCAGTATCTGAAATGGCATCAAAGAGTCTCAGTGGGGGGAAGACGATGAAATCCTAAGATGGCAAGTTTTCCTCGGCAGGCTTGGCACCGCATCTCTGTGCAGGTGTACAGACACCCCAGACATCGTCCTGCGGGTGTTTCGCAGGTGCTGACGCTTTCTCAGCGTGTCCTGAAGAAGGCATGTGTTGTCTCCGAGTTGACAAGGAATTGAAAAGAGAGACTCTGAAATGCTGTCCCTGAGCATGTGGTCGACCTCTGTAACATCACAGGCTCTGGTACTCCGGGTAGTCAGCTAATCTCAAGAGTCGTTACTTCTCAAAAGCAGGGATAGTGTCTTTTTGTTCTGGGAAAAGGCTTTCCTTTTCTGTAAGGTAAAGATGCAGAACTTTGTGGATTTTCATTTTGGGGATTGGCATGGCCTAAGAAAACTATTTTTGATTTACCATGGCTTTATTATTCCTTAATAAAATAAACTAATTAGTATTCTCTGCCATTATGGATTCAGAGGTGAGGATCATTCATGACTTGGGGGTTAATTTTTTTCCATCTATGCCCCATATGGATGTGAACAAGAGGAATAAAGACTCCCTACAGCTGAATGAGAGGGATTTTTTTTTTCTCTGTATAAAAAATAGAAAACTTATTACGACATTTTAAGTCTGTTGTTTGTCTGTAAAAAGATAATCAGTATTTCTGCAGATGGAGGTAATACAGTAAAATTATGTATTCTGTGTCATACTAAGTTGAATAATACTTTAATCTTCTCTTGGAGTGAAATCAACAAACATTATGAATACTTCCATGTGCTTATTTTTATTGTATTAATTCTGGGGGTATTAAAAATGTGTGGTAAAAATATTAAAATAGAATAAGTAAATCTAAATATGCCAGTTTCTTTAATGTGTGTCTTGTTCTGGAAGCCTAGCAAGTGAGCGCCTCTTTAATGCATGTTTCTCTGTTGTTGCAGTCCTGTCTTGTCACTATAAGTACTCTGGACAGAGCTGAAGTATTTTCACAATGTAGTAATGCGTCTTTTCTATTTTTTTTTTAATTTTTCAGAACTATCATGACATCATGTCTTGCCACCCAGAAAACTTTCAGTGGGAGCACTGGAGTTTTGAAAGTGTTGCTACCATACTTGCTCGCCGGTTCCCTAATAGCTTTATTTGGGTTGTAAAGTGTTCTCGAATGCACCTGCACAAATTCAGTTGTTATGACAACTTTGTGGCGAGCAACATGTTTGGAGCACCAGAGCACAGCACTGACTTTGGAGCTTTCAAGCATCTCCATGCATTGCTAGTTAATGCATTCAGACTCTCTCAGAATATTCTGCTGTCCCAGAAAAGTGTGCATGGTGTCAGCAAGGATGCAAAAATAGCTGCTTGTAAATCACAGCCGCAGTCTGTTCCTACAACGAATGGCTGCTCATCCACAGAAAGAGAGAGAGATTGTGAATGCTCTAATAATTCTGCTATGAACTTCATTATACCGTCTGCTGTAGGTGCAGTGTCGTTTACTTTGATTGGCTTCAGTAAAGGTTGTGTGGTTTTGAACCAGCTGCTTTATGAGCTGAAGGAAGCTAAAAAAGACAAGAATACAGATGCCTTCTTAAAAAACATAAAAGCAATTTACTGGTTGGATGGTGGTCACTCAGGAGGAAGCAATACTTGGGTTACTTACCCTGAAGTGCTGAAAGAACTTGCACAGACAGGAATTGAAGTTCATGCTCATGTTACACCATACCAAGTGTTTGACACAATGAGGTCATGGATTGGGAGAGAGCATGAGAAATTTGTACAGATACTTGAAGAATTTGGTGTGGAAATAAATGATCAACTACATTTTGCTGATGACGTTCCCTCCTTAGATAACCATTTCAGAGTTCATGAAGTATTTTAAGACTGTGTGTATCTGAATAGTATATTCATTGTAAAGGCACTTTTGACATTGTAAATGTTGCCATCTAGATTTACAACTTTGAGCAGATGCTTTCTGAAGAGAATACTAAATCAGTCCTGCATTGCTGATAGATACTATATATAAATTTCAGTAGCTTAAAAAGGAGGATTGGGACCTCATATCTACAACAGATGTTATCATTTGATTCCTGAAAAAAAGTGTTATGAAGAACTATCCTATACATGTTTTTTTGTTAAATGTGAAAGTTTCTTCTCAATCTGTTGGCAAAATTTTTAGTCCTGGATGTCTAACGTCATATACTGCCTCTAATGGGAGTTTAAAGTACTCAAGACTTTCAAATGTCTGGATACTTCAGTTTAGTAGCTTTCAGGGCTAAAAACTTTGGTCTTTGTCAATGACAGATGTAACGTTAGTTTTTTGGCTTAAGGAAAATGATGATTGCTAGGACAATCTTACTTATGTATTTTGGTGAAAATTGTTTTAATTAGTTAATTAAATCTTCCAGTTTTGTAACATTTCTCCTAATGGAAACAAAGTCACAAATATTTACCTTTGGAATAATAGTGCCAATCCATTTTTCTTCCTTGTGTGCGCCTTGCCTTTTCTGTCACTGTAAAATTTCATTAATTCATTGTGTAGTATCTGCTAGTAAATAGCCAATTTCACCTGGGGGCTGGAAAATTTTGACATAGCTATGTTAGTGACCAAGAATGTCGATCAGGGTGTAGCTTATTGCTGTTTCAACATACCTTGCTATTGCTTTGACTAACTTCTATAAGGACCAGCAGTAATATCTGTATTTTCAAGTCAAGAGGTGTCTTTATCCCTGCCTTGGACTGGTGAGGTTTTTCTTGATAATTGCTGCATTGATGTTGATCTAAATCGAGCCATAAGTACCTAATGTATTACAAGTTGCATAAAAATTTTTAGACTGTTGTCCAAAATGCTGTTTCAAAATGCTTCAGTTTTTAGAACTATTATCTCCTTTAAATGTATTGCAGTAGTTGCTCCTTGAGCCACCCAAAAATCTATTTTCAGAGCCAATTTTTCTTACAGAAAAAAAAACCCTCTAATTAAATACAGAGCCAGACAAATCAGATACAAAAGGTGTAATCTAATTCAGGCCCCGAAACCGAATGTTCTTTAGAAAGAATTACTGAAAGGTGGACAAATGAGGGTATTAGTGGAACTTTTCTACTGTTGTAAGTAACTTTTTCCATTTGTCTACAAATAAATCTTAGAATCCCTCTTAAAGACAACTGCAGCTATTAACAATGAACCAGTAGCCTAAAATGGTTTTGTATTTCCTGGAAGTATACGAATACAGAAGCAAGTTAACAAAACGTTGTGAAGATTACACAAACAAATGTGGCTCAGTTCTGAAAAAAGGCATTTTATTCAACTTTGTTCCTATGTTTGATGGCTTAGCAACATCTTCCCCCTGCTTCTTGCTTCCTTACACTGTGGAAGAAAAGTCCTGGGTCATCTTTCTTCTATTGGCATCGTTAAAACTTACAAGAGTAAGTTTTGCCAACTCACCGGAGATGCCAACTCACTGAAGATGGCATTTTCACAACTCTTGCAAAGGTTGTGCACATGTTAGTGATCACTGAAGAATGAGAAAAGTGTGTTGAACTCTTAAGAAAATGTTCTTAATACTCAAAATATTAAGGGTAGTAGGATTATGCATACAGTGTGCACCTTACAATGTGAACATGAACTCTATTGCTAATAATAATTAGACTAGTTCCAAGGAAGGCTATTTCCCTTTTTTGGTGCTTTTGATAACACTTGCACCATACGCGGGGACTTTTTCTGTAAAAGAAATATGCGTCACCTAACAAAATGGTTTTAATAGAAAGCCTACAAATTGCTTGAAATATCTTTGATTATCCACTTATAAAATAAAATTTAAAAAAAAAAGCAACAAAAAACCCAAAACACCCCACTGATCTTGCTCCCTCTCATTTCAGTTTCACTGAAGTTTAACTTGAGTAGGCTAAAACTTGCCCTATCCAATAACAGAGCAGATCACAGACCAATTTCTGAACAATTCTGTGCCAGCCAAAACAGCAGGAGTAGGTTGTTGCAAGCTTTTGAAAACAGTAAAATATTGACATTGTCTTCAGAAGTTTCTGGATGGCTGTCCTATGAAAATACTATTAACCTGTTTTAAGGAGGCTGCTTACAATAACTGTTAAATAAAATAGGCTCAAGTGTTGCTGTATTAATTTGAAGAATAAGCATTTTGTTGTAAAACTAATCTTGTTTTGAGACTTTATATTGTGGAGGGAAAACTGGTTGTTTTTCATTCTCTAAACAGTTGTAGTATTCTGTTGGAATGCACCCCTGTCATTCGCTACAATGCATGCTAAAAATAAATTTTGCAAACAATGTAGAAAATAAACTATTTCTAATGGGTGAAACCACTTTGATGTGAATGTAAAACCATTAAACAAGGAATGTGCAGTTAAGTTTTGTGGATTAAGCTTTATCAGGTGTTTGTGGAGACCCAGTTTAAAAAAATCAGATTTATTTGATAGCTTTTCTTCAAGGCAGGCTTTGTATTTGTGTAGCCAGCATCTGTAATTCTAAAACAGCTTAGTGGCATCTCACATACATGGGAAGGCCGGCATGAAGTACCTAAGGGTGTAAACATTTCTGTTAGGATGAAATGGGTCATAGTTTGTATATGCCTGTTTTTCGATGTTAACTGTAAAGGCAGTTTTTAATAAGCTTAGATGTAAATGCCTAAAGTTAAGTGATTCTCATGCTTACTTAAAGTGATTTGGTTCAAGACATTTCTTGAATGGAGTGAGCAACATTACACAGTCCTTAGTACAACTTAGTATATAATAGCTGATATTCTTTATATTACATGCTTGTTTCTTGTACAATAGACAAGACATTCTTCAGATTTTGAGAAATGCTAAAATGCTTTAAGCTGTGCCTGTTAAATTCCTTTAAAACAGGGCTTGATTCTGTGAAGTTGTCCAGATTCTATATGACTTAAATGATTTTATTTTGTGTGCATCTTAAATACTAGAAACTTTGGTGACCTTCTTCCTATCTAGGACTAATTTAATCACATCTCTGTAAATGCTATTGCATAAATCAGTATTAGCCCCTAATTTTGAAAGGTGATTAAGGTCCGTCTTGATATGTTGCTGAAAGGAGCAATCTTTTCTGTCCTCCCATTGATAACATCCTGCTGCCTCCCTTATGCTAGCACAAGCACTTTATGGTGAGCTATTCTGTCTTACTAAATGAACATTATTGCTGATAGAGATAACTAACAGGAGTGCTATGTATTTAAATAGTCATAGAAATTATTTTAAATAAGACTGCAAAGTCAGTTTAGGAGTTAGGATGTTACAACTGTGGATATTCACAGATAAAAGTGATTGTGCGTGATCATGCGCTCAAGTTTTCCCAACAGGTTCTTTTTGAGCTATGTGCAGAAAGAAAACGTCACCTGTTTTTTCCTCCCTCCTATGGTGATTTTTACAATGCTATCTTTCCTAAGCTAACAGTTAGTTCACTGTCTCTGCAGATAAACAATATTTGTTGTTTGAAAGTTGAAGCACTGAGGTTAAAGTATACCCATCCCTTTACCTTGAATGCTTTTTTTTGAATTACATGGGGTCTTATTAGTTAATATAAGAGAGAAGGTAAAGAACAGTAAAAAATTTGGAATGTGTGTGCTCTGTTGTGAGCAACATTTTTAGGTACATCGCTGCCTAGCAGAATCCACAAACATGAATTGCGTGTCTGGCGTCCCTGTGCAATACAAAAGAAAAGGCGGATGTCTCAGACTGCAATCCACAAGAGACAGCCTCTTCCAATCACCTTTGGAGTTACTCTTCAAAATCTTTTTAATCTTACATTGAAATCTCATTTCATTTTTTTAATGGATGGTAGATTAAAGAAAAAAAGTTTACTTCTGATGCTCATAACCTGATGAAAATTTAAATATTGCTGATGGAGACCCTAAGACCAAGGCTGGCTTTCCGTTGGTCTTATTGATCTCTTAACTCTGTTCAGATGCAAGGTGACTCTTTCTAACTTGAATAAAATAAATGAAGTCATTAAGCAAGTAGTCCAAGATCGTAGAACACCTGTGTCGCAGAGACAGGCACTGCTTCTCCCGATGCCAGATGTACTGTTCCTGATTAAATTCATTCTATCCATTTTAACAGCATAATTCACTCCTCCTGCTGACAAAAAACACTTGCACAGGATTAGCTGTTCCACATCACTGATACAGGCATTCATTTTGCATATAGTGTAGTGTGGGTTATACAGTAGTGATGGCTTTGCCATTGTTTCCTGTCATTAGGGCTTCATTACATGTTTCCAAGTGCCGGCCCAAGAAGTGCCAAATTCTACTTAAGCAAATGACCAGAAAAGCATCGTGTAGATGAGGCGCTTAGGGACATGGTTTAGTGGGCATGGTGGTGTTGGGTTAACGGTTGGACTTGATGATCTTAGAGGTCTTTTCCAACCTTAATGATTCTATGATTCTATGGTAGAACAAAAGGGAAAGATACATTCTTATCTGTTTTTTCTTCATGTGTATAAACATCTCACGTACTTGAAAAGGAGCAGAATGCCATTACTTCAAGGTTCAGAATAAATTTTCCTTCTTTTAGTAAGCTTTCAGAGAGCACTTTCAGTCATGATTGTTACTTTCCTTTGTTAAACTTGGCACTGCAGAGTCTTTTTTTGCAAGACACAAAAAGCAGTCAAGAGACATACCAGTGCTGAAGTGCAAAACAACGCTGTTCACATCTCCTGCACCAGAGTTTACCCTCTGAGCAATACACCTAAGCCTGGCTGTCAGATAAAGCTATTGCATCCCTTACAGGTTATCTGCATAGCTCTTCTTTCTCATTCCCCACCATGAGAAATACATTGCTTTTGTGTGATGAAAGTTTTAAGCAATTCATGTACTGCTTGAGAGCTGAAGTATAAATGTTTTTACAGCAAAAATTGTCCGTTACTGCAATCTGCGTTATTATTGCAAGCAATAGCTTCTGAGCATTTTTGTACGAACATAGCATCGCACATGGAGCTGCGCTTTTTATATGGTTGAGCAGTTCTTTTAATATTTTCAATCTGCTCTTAAAAATATTGACTAGGAACAGATCTGAACAATTGGAAAGGAAGTAATCTGCTCTTGTTGCTCTCAGGAATCGCCACTTAAGAGAGATCATTGCTCTCAGGAATTACCACATACAGAGCTCAGAATCTATTCCCACTCCTAGAGTCTGACCCAAACCAAAATAGGAAATCTTAACGTGCAACTTTAAGGCAAACTTAGATAACTGTCCAAAAAATTTTTTAAATTTTGTCTGTCCTTCTAGTAACACCGGAATCTTTGGTTATTGAGTGATGCTAACTTATGGAGAATCCCTTGTAAAAGTTACTGTCTCGGAATGTGTATCTTCAACACCTATGTTGTCTGCATGGAAACATCTAAATGTCTCAGGTTTGGGAAGATACATTTTTGCCAGAGTTAAAAAGAATCAAGTCTGTACAGGAACTTTTTTGAAGCTGTGAAGTAATGCATATTGGGATCACACCTTATGTAATATAACCTCTACTATGGTAAAATCATCCTCATCTTAGTCAAGTTAGTAGTCCTGTTGTGGGTCTAACAGTGTGAATGAGGCAAATAGTTTCATCCTGCAACTATGTTTCTGATCCTTCATGATCAAGTCAAACCCTTTCACATTAGGCATTTAACTTGACACTTGTATTAAGAACCTAGACCCTGTGTAGCTCCTGGAGAGAAACACGTTCTTAAGTTAGGTACATCAAATCTTCAGCACTTACATGATAGGCAGATTTTTGGTGACCTGTTTAATAGTTTGACAAGAGAATATTTTGACATCAATTTTTTCACTTGATTGTTTCCACAGCAACCATATTAGGAAAAATGTATAAAACATTTATCTTCTGAAATTATTTGTGATCCTTTATATTTCATATGACCAAGAATGAATAATTCTTTCCAGGTGTTGATTTGCAATGAACTTACATTTTAAAAGCCTCAGTCACCAAATTTTTAGAGTAATTCAAAGTTTGGGGTAGGCCAAGTTTAAACTGCTGATTTCAGATACTGTCTATATTTAAGTATCTTAACTCATCTTTCAGTCCTGGGCAGTCTGCATCACCTAACTCCTCTGTTGAATATGCTGTTTGAAGTGGCTGTTTTGAATGCTTAAGATGGTCAGTGTTTATTTTTCTAATACCTGTTACCACTTCATGGTTTATTGTGGCATGATCCTATTTTGCTTTAGGTCTCTAAAGGACAAACTTCCACAAAATGTCAGTAGCACTAATTCTATGATTCTATTTCAGTAATGGATTTTTAAGTGTGGCTACATGTATTCTCTCACTATGTTAGCTGGAATTTATTCCTTTAATGCTTTCACCATTCAATCATCACTTCACTGCTTGTTTCACACCATGTAGCACAGTGGTTAGAAAGCACCAAGTAAATTTTTTTTTTTTTTGGACACAGTAACTTCAAGATGTGTCATTAGTCACATTATGCTCAAATCAAGAAAATACGTTTTTAAACTGCTTGGTTTCTTCTTTTATAGCATTTCAGAACAACTGTTTTATTCAAGTTATTAAATAAGAAATTGAAGAAACTGATTCAAAGTGAACAAAGGGTGGCAATGACAGAACAATTACTGTGCTGGTCTTCCCACTGATCTACATAGAGTAGTTTTTGTTGATCTTTCTTGAATATGCACTTACATCACATCTGGTGGGGTTTACTAACAGTCTTAGAGAAGTGAAAACCAAAGGGGTCATGGGCAGGGCAGGAAAAAAATCCACTGTCATTGCAGAGATTTCTCACAGAACACTGGAAGACAAGCATGAGCAGGGCTGGGTTATCCACCAGCTGATCAGGGTGAGATAACCTCATTTGCTGACATATAAAAATAAAATAAAGGCTTCATTTTAAAGTTGGTAGTGTGAAGAGGAAATAGCTGCACTTGCTATAGCACTTGGCTCACATGTAATTCAGCATGACCCTCTCTTCCCAGCCAGATACGCACTTTCCAGTCCAAACTTCACGCTAACCTAAACAAGGGAATTACTGTAGCTTTCCTGCTGGGCTACCTCAGAGCTAGTAACTGCAACTGAGGGATGCAAGGGTTTTATTTGGCCTAAGGTGTTTAGATTAATAGTTTAATAGCCTCCCTTACAAAATAAAAAGGGGGATTCAAAAATATTCAAAATGGCATTCTGAATACTTGTGGCTTGACAGATCTTATTTATGCCTTTTACATACATACTATGAAAGAAGTATTATTGAAAATCTTAATATCACCATTAGGTGGCACAGCAATGAATGCATTTGACCCACAGGATTTTCCTCTTTTTACTTTCTCCTCTCCCCGAGAGCCCCAAATGGCTCCCAGCCTTCCTCCGGAGCACAGCAGGCACTTCCTCACAAGCTGAGACATAAGCAGATCCCTCATACACGGATTGCTGCTCCATGAAGCTTTCCTTATTTATACCTGAGTGTTGAGGGGGCCTGAGAACACCAAGCTAGCACCTTTCTTTTGGGCATAGTGAATCAAGAAATGGTAGAATGAGGGATCAGCACAGTCTTCTCTGTACTAGCATATTGAGAAACTGCCGGTGGTTAGAGTTAAAAGAGATAGCTGTGCAGGCACAATGCTGGAACACAGCTTTGCCTAGCCCCGCAGGCTCTCTGAGCCTCTCCATTTAGTCCTAACACACAAAGAATATGCTCTGTACACCTCTGCAGTTCGGATGGGGCCCTCAACATTACCAATCCAACAAAGCCAAGAGGCTTCCCCAGACTAACAGACACAGAGATTCTGTCTCAGCAGTATGCACAAGCAATCCTTGTTCGTTTTCGAACAAAAATTTTGGGAGACCTATTTGTGATCCCAAATTTAAATTCTACCCTCGGAACGTACAATGATGCCCATCAGAATCGCTTGGCTGGTTCCATTCATGCCTATTCATTAAGGTGGCCGGGTGCCCATTCACATGGTAGCAGACTATTTTCACTGTGTTGAACTGCCAAGAAGAACAGGTTTAGAAGAATAATCTGCACAGTGCTGCAATCTTCTGCTCTTCTGGAGAAAGTTTTTTCCAGCACTTTATTAACACTACATATCTATTTAGTCTAAGAGCTTTTGAGAACTTACAGTTCTCAAAAAACACTGCTAGAAGTAACAGACTGACCTAAGTCAGATAAACGCTGCATTCCCCAAACAGCACAAGTAATAACATCAGAGGGATTTACAAAGAGACAATGACAACCTATCTTTTCTGTGAGATGCCCATCTTTATTTCACAAGGCTTTTGTAAGCACCGCAATCTGCTGAAAAGTAGCCATCTACAACGCCTCTACAACAGGCTCCATCCCAAAAGGTGCGATGCAACCCCCTCTCATAATAATGAGAGGGGTAACATAATGCATCTCAAACACTGCTCCCAATAGATTTTACATCTACTCCAGAACTATGAACTTCATTTCAGATTCTAGGACTGTAGCTGGATGGATTTGTGGGCACATTAGTTGCAAGTGTTTCACAGCTGCAGAAACAGTAATGCTGCCAAACTGCACTGGGGCAGTGACAAACAAGGTTTACTGCACAGTACCTTATTCAGCTAGGAGAGGAATAAATCATTTACTTGTGGTCAAGCTGCTGCACAATTCTAAGCTTAACCTTGCATGAGTAGCTCTTGCTTTTTTCCCAATGCCCACTCTGAGTTTCACCACAAAGGGGAGGAGAAACTCCCCACACTTATTACCAGGCTATTACTCAGAAAGAAACCATGACAGTTATAACCACCACCAATGGCTTTCTTGGACCTCCTCAGAAACCACTATGGCTTTCCTAAACTTTAGTAAATGAGGTAGCATTCAGGAAAACATGCAGTTACTTCTAAGCATACATGCTGTCAGCCCAGCACAGATACCAAAACTTTTGTTCAGAAAAATTTAAGTAGGACACTCCAATAAAAAATAGAGTTAAAAGTGCAGGCACTGCAAATGTATGCCTTGTAAAAGACAGACCATCTCCAGATCAAGCAGACTGTGCACTCACTGCACATGAAGAAAAAAGAAAAAGATCTACAAGATAAACATTCATCTATAACAAATTTTATAAACATAGTTTTTATTAGTCTTACAGAAAATGTATGTATATACACAGGGACAGTTCCCGTATTAACATACGATTTTCTACTTTCATAGGAGCTTGCTGAATTACAATGTGTTATTTTATCCATAGTCATTCCTATAGGCTTTTTCTTGGATGCGTAATACCATTCTCCGAGCATAAAAATCCCTATATTCCTCAGGTAGTTCTTCAAGTGTTTTCAAGGCCCTGTCCAAGATCTGTATAGCTCTAGAGGCTGCCGTGGGATCTTTATTTCCGTAAGTGTCACTCTTATCATAGGACTCAAAAACAAAAGACATTCAGTGCCACTCCAAATTCCTCAGAAATTACATTGTGGAACCACAAAGCTGTAGAAAGAAGAATGTCTAAAATGAAAATTACTCTCCGAAACTTCCACATGACTCATAACAAGTGTCAGAATCGCCCAAACTAAATCTAGTTGAGGAAAAGCCTCAACTACTGCATTTTTTTTATTTATAAATATTCATCCCTGAATATATCGCATTATACCAAATTTAACTTCTTTCAGATATTTATGTCGATCCATAACTTCACACAAAAGTAACAATTCCTGAAGTATAAAGAGATACTCAAATGTAAGCAAACGATAAGCATGTGAAGGATGAAAATACGACATCTTCCCTGTTCACCTCACTCATCTCTACTCTGAATGCAGATATCTATTTTCATAGTTTTAGTCCCTAACCTTGCACAGATTGCACAGATTGTCCAAGTATTAATGTAAACCACCAGCGTCACCCAGGTCAGCCACGCAAGTTGCTTATCTTTTCATAGTAAAGTCATGAGGCTTTCCAATTGAATCATCATGGCTGTGGTAAGGAAGCAAAGACATTTTTGCGTCATCGAGTACATTTTAAAAAGAAGTTTAATATGGTATATTTACCCTATTTCAATTTTAAGTCAAAAGACTAAATGCCGTGCTTATTGCAGCTTAGGTGTGCTTGTATGTGCTGAAGACGTAGGAAAGCTTATTCTGAGAAATGAACAAGAAGTTTCTTTCAGGTTAGGAAGAGGGGCTGCTTCTACCTTCTCCATAATAACCACGCACATTTCTCAAAGAACACCTCGTTTTTTCAGCAATATGCATTCCAGAATGCTGACATGGCTAGCACCGTTCTCTGGACTCAAAAATCCCTACACTCCACAGTCATTGTTAAGAGTGCCAAGTGTGTCTTAAGTTTGGACCAGCACACCTACTGGCAAAGACTAAACTAGTATCTGTACTGCATAGAACAAAACAGAAATTATGTATGCTGACATTAGCAACAGTGTGACATACCTTTCACTAACTGTAACC
Source organism: Fulmarus glacialis (assembly GCF_000690835.1). Classification (NCBI taxonomy): domain Eukaryota; kingdom Metazoa; phylum Chordata; class Aves; order Procellariiformes; family Procellariidae; genus Fulmarus; species Fulmarus glacialis. Next base: position 12,614 of record NW_009210936.1, read on the forward strand.
AAAAGTTTCTTTAGAAAGAAACACAAATGGTAAGATCAAAATTAAGTAACAGTCCAAGGCTAAGAATCTATTTTAAAACTTCCTAAAAACCTACTGCCTTCTTGTTTACTGGCCTGTTTATATTGCCCAGATAATATGAGAAATAACAGAATAAGTATCTGCCACAAGCTGATGATGAGTTAAAATAAAAAATTAATAACAAGTAGGAGTAGTTCAAGAAGAGTAATTCAAATGCCTTTCCCTGATCACCAGAATTGTCATCTCAGCCCAGGAAGAAGCTTTATATTTTCAGCTTGTGCAGAAAAATGATTAGGACTTGTTTTCCCGTTCCCCAAAGGTGTTTACAGATTTCTAGAAGGTCCAATAACTCTACCATCCATAATTCTCATGAAATCATGTGCCTCACAGTTCTTAAGTGCCAGAGCTACAGAAGAACAGAAATGGTACTTCATTCAAATTCTGTCATTAGAAAACTCAGGTCACTGAAGTTATTTCAGATTTTATAGTGCTAATCTATTAAGACACAAATTCAGAAGCATATAGTGTAATCTTGAAGGAAGGTAAGATTTGTAGGTAGGGATAATAATACCTTTTATTAGGCTAATTAGTACAGTTGGAAGAAGTAGATAGGTTTTGCCAGTCTTTAGATGCTCCTACTAATAACACAGAAATGCTTTAGTAACCTCTTAACCATCCCTAGAAATGAGAAATTGCAAACAAAACTGTTTAAAAATGCAACATGGTCAGGAACTATTTGTTACTTACCTGGAATAAATAACACATCTCCTGCTTCCAGAAAACATTGATAGCGCTTGGCTTTCACAAAAAGGGGGTATTTCTCTAAGTCTGGGTTATCCACATCCAGCACCTCTGACTTAGTACCTAGGAAGGTTTTCAGGAGTAATAAATAAACGTTCCTACTCTTCCAACAGTAACAAAGCATTATCACATTGCTGGAAATGGCAGTTCTTGAATCAGATTTAATACTGGTTTATTGTTCTGTAACTCTTCTAAAAACCAGGCAAACCTGACGGCACTCCTCATTTCCTGAGGGAACGCGTTCTCCTGTTGTCTATATTTCACCTGTAACTGCAACCTTATTAACACTAAATGACACTTTCCCTGACATTTAAAACACCATTTTGAATCCAGACAGAACACTGTACTCCTCCACAGTTAGGTGCTGAAAACAGAACCAGGCAAAGCTGCTGTGCTCCTTTGCAAATTTCCTAACCTGCCCCACTGAAACGCTTAGGTTTGGCTGAAGCAAACAGGATCAGAGTTAAGGGACCAAATTGCTTCTTTTACATCAAGCTGTCTGTTAGTGATTTTTTTCTACAGTGCAATGCTTGTGAGCTGGAAAGGCAACGACGATCACCAAACTGTGAACTAGATATATATGACATGCATACCTGATAAATACAAATACGGTGCATCTCGAGGACTATACAAAACAACTCGTTTTTTCCCTGTTACTTGGATTAAGAAATTATCCATTACCTGGAATAAGCATGGTAAGAAAGATGTCAGCCAAGAGTTAAGAATGAATACATAGCCTGCAACTAATCTAAAATATCATCAGCTTAAAAGAAGGAATTACTAAAGCCTTCATATGTTAAGAATTAGCTAATAGAGCTTCCCCATATAGTTAATGTAAAAAACTCAAGAATGTGAGTTACTTTATCCCCTTAGCTGCACATTCTTGACAAATAGTATATCTGGAAATACAATATTGCTTTCCAACAACTTTTTTTTTTTTCTTAAATAGGAATCAAGTCCTTCCATCTTAAAACACAAAGACATACCATACTTTAGACATATAAACCAGCAAAATATAACACAAAATGTATTTGGGATTCCTTTTCTTTTTCAGTGTTACTCCTACCTCATTTTGCTGACTTCCTGTTGATAAAGGGTTCTTTTTCCTAATTATAATGCAAAAAACTATTTTTCTTATAAATTTATTCAGAATTACACTGCACAATGTTAGAAGACAATCTTATTTGGAATCTACTGTATTGCAGCAACAGACTACCACAATCATTGTACAATTACCAACAATCTGGGCATTAGAATAAAAAAATGAAGGTATTCTTGAAGATGAAAATGTTGAAAGTTACTGTGTTTCAGATTTTTAACTGAAACTCAAAACAGTAAAAAAAAAAGGGAAAAAAAAAAATCAAACATCATTTAATCTTACAAGTATGGAATTAGACATAAAAACAGTAAGATGTTATGCCCACACAATACATCTATTTAAAATTCACTGTATCACTGAATGTGATTCATTTCACTATTTCAAAATATGTGAAGTTTGTCATTAACTGATCTTTGTCAGAGATTTGCACCTTAATATCTCAACTCCATAATGCCATCTGCAACATTTTATGCTAAACACATATATTACCTACATCATAATGTGTCCATAACTGTAATCCAGCTGAGCTGATGCGGAAGACACTAGAGAAAAACTGCTCCTTCTCAAAATACTCTGGAATCTGAACATCTTCTGCCAAAATAGGAAACTGCTTTCTGATATCTGCAATATCCTGAAACAAAAAGGACGTAACTTTTAGAGAACCTTATATGCACGTTAAAATAAGGGAGCACTTCACTATCATTTCCCATCATATGAAACACGGGCTAGAACTTCAGCATTGGCAAATAGCTGAAAATAGCGATGCTTTTTGGTGGTCACCCTTTCAGCATTGACTTGGTCAACAATATTAATATGAACAGCCAGAGAGCTGCTTTGAACCATGGCTGCTAGAAATCACACTGAAGAAGCAAGAGATCATCAGAAATCCTTTTATATTAGTTTACAACAAAAGCTAAACAATGAGAGGTGAGGCATGTACTCTGCAGTGATCAGCTAAGCTCTCATATCACAGTAACTATTTTAGACACTTAGGTTTAAATATTCTGACTTAAATCCAGTCAGATTCACAAGCCAAGTGACCATAAACAAGTTGTATGCCTGTACTACACAGCCAGCGGATGACAACAGGCTTTTTAAAATATTCCTGAACTGTGACTTTACAATATTAGAACTGTAATCTCAAGTAACTCACCTTCCTAGCATCTTCACCCACTGATCGCAAATAGTACTTTTCATCCTGAAGAGAATATATGAAGAGAATTGTTTTTGTTTTTTAATAAGAACTACAAACACACTTAAACAAAGAGCCTGTATTTTCTCATTAATCTAATGCAGGGCTTCATTAAAATACGGTACAAATAAATGGCATTTACAAATTCAGCTACTTTGTTATACTGCCTTTACTCTACTGCTCCCTGCTGTTCATCTCAAGAAATGGGAAAAATATGTTAACTGAGAGTAGAAGAGTAAAGTGGGGGGAGACTTGTCAACTGCTTCAGCATTGCTGTTACTGAACGGATTCAAAGCAAATGCAGATTATAACTTAAGTTCTACAGAACACTGATGCAGGAAGTTATTTCAATTGGCTTCAAAACTTACAGCATCCTATGTAGCAAAAAAGGTGAAAAGCATGTCTGCATTCAAAACTGTTTGCTTCCTAATCACAGTTACCTGAAAAATCCCTAGTTTGAACACTGATACACATTTTTGAATGTGTAGTTTTGAATGTTCATAGTTTGAACACATAAAGATAGCCACACATTTGCTACTCACAAATTATGTTACAATATATCTGTATTTGTATTTTGATAGCAGATGTAATCAAACTCTAAAATATCTTCATGACATTTTCTTGCAAAACATGTAAATGATACAGTTGTTATTCTAAAGCAAGGTTTGATTTCTAAATTTTATGCTGGAATTTTTGCTCATGTAAGCAGTTTTTGTTAACAGAAACAGGATGGCTGAAGTTAACCACACTGTACACATACAAAAGAACTTCCGAGAAAAATTACTTCTCCCCACATTTTTTGCCTTGGCTCCAAGCCACACGAAACAGTTAAATCTAAGATCAAGTGCTTTACTGGAGTTAAGACTTTAAATTACAATTCATCATTTTCCCCTCCATATACTGGCAAAATAACTGACAGAAGAACTGTGACACTAAAGAAATTACCTCAGAAAGAAAGTACTCCTTGTGTTTGACTTCAGCTGCTCTTCGTACAAATACATCAAAAGGCAGAGTTCTGAAATATAAATATTTAAATTTATACAATGAATCAATGTAACAACACATGGCCTAAATGCCAGGTTTAAAATCATAAGCTCTCTTACCATATCTAGTATAACTGAAGATGCAATATGCTGCCTTTTTTTTTTTTCTAACATGGTGACTAATCAGTGTTTGCAGTGGGTGTTTGAAGAGTTCTACCGAGATAGAAATCCTACACTTACAAACCTCTCTGCTTTAGTAAATTGTTCCAATGTATATCCAAGCAAAATCATGTAATTGCTGAGGCTGGAAGACACCTCTGGAGATCCGCCAGTCCAACCCCCTTGCCAAGAGCAGGGTCAGCTACAGCAGATTGCCCAGGACAGCGTCCAGTTAGGTTTTACGTATCTCCAAGGATGGAGACTCCATGACCTCTCTGGGCAACCTGTTCCATTGTTTGACCACCTTCACTGTAAAAGGCAGGGGGGTTAAATAGTTTAAACAGAATTTCCTGTATTTCAACTTGTGCCCATTGCCTCTTGTCCTGTCACCACGAACCACCGAGAAGAATCCGGCTCCATCTTCTTTACTCCCTCCACAGCTATTTATACACTTCGATAAGATCCCCTCTTGAGCTTAAGAGGTCTGAATACTTTGAGTCACAGTACAAGAAATTTCCTCACAGTCAAATTAGACTCAAACTGTGGCCAACGTCTGGCAATATTTGCTTAGACTATTTCTCTAACAGTGTGTCATTTTTAGGCTTGTTTACTGTACATTTTTATAAATTTGCAGAAAAGCTCAGCATCAAGAAAACCACTGCAGGTGATATACATACGTTTATGCATTTTCTGCTATGAATTTGTGCAGGAACACAGATATCGATCCTCATTTGTAGATCTATAAAATTTATTTCAGTTATCTGATTATTTTTTAAAAATATGTGCTGCCTCATCTGAGCAAAACACAGAATTGATATTTTCAACTGTTTCTTTACAGTTTTCCTTGAATTTATTAAACACAACTTCAGAAGATTTAAAAAGAATCACTGGGCATTAGAGTCTGTCCCTCTGAAATCAATAAAAGTGTTACATATTTGTTTAAATAGTGCGAGCTTTTCATAAGCATTACAGATTTTGGCATCAGTTGACAGCTGAATTGCAAACCAAGCACAAGTAGTAATAGGACATGTATTCATTGTTATGAATATTATGTTATGAATTCAATGTTACGTTCATTCAACTCACCATCTCACATTAAGTGTCACTGGCTAACAAATATATTGCATGTAAGCATCAAATTTCAGAGCAAACACCAAGTACCCAGCGTTAAGAAGAAACTATCGCCAGCAAAATTTTTTGTGATCCTGTTATCCCCTCTACCAGAATGTGACCTGCATCTGACAGTACTTACACCACTTCTCTGAACATTTTAGGCTTGTTTGTAATAGTCAAACACAACCACCGCTGAAGTCAATGGAAAAACAAACAAAAAACCAAACACCAACCCTCTGACTTCAGTTGAACTGTTATATCATGCACATTTACATTTTCTACTGAAGAAAGTGAGAGCACAGCTCCATGACGGTTTAAACTGATGCATGCTGGTGCTGCCACAGCTTTGCCCTTGCTGTTTACCCTAATCATCCCATCTCCTCCCTTACGCTAGCACTGGCACTTATCTGACCTCATGGTGAACCTGCTAGCAAAGCTAAAACAGCAGAAAAACATTCAGATTTCTGCAGCACATCACAACGTGGCCAAATGAGTTCCAGAACCAACACAAAGACAGGGTAGGAACACGCAACTTACAACAGGACTGCAGTACTACTCACGTGCATCAGTTTAAAATCATGGAACTGCATGTTAAGTCCTCAGTGTTTCTATTCTTTTAGTTCTACTTATTCTCCCTTCATGTTAGAATGAGGGGCTTGCTGTGGAAAGGGTCAAAGCTTCCTGAATTTCAAGTGAAGCAGGTGAAAGTCCTACCATCTGCTGTCATGAAGCACCATCAGAGCACCTCAGCTGCCTGTCTACAAACCTGCTAAAACTAGCATGCCGGATCAACTGTATGTGAACTCACAGTAAGAGGTGTTATAGAAAGAAACAAAATAGAGCAGGGAAAAGGAAATATGGAGATAAGGCAAAGTCATTCAAGTATGACCTAATTTCAAAGATCCAAAAGTTTATTATGCAGTGAGCAGAATATAGCATGATAAGGTGTTTTTTCCCCTGAACAACAGGCTTCACTCATAGAGAGTTGTAGCTTGTCTACACTTACAGCATATGCTTCTGCCTTCTTAAAAGTTTAACAGACCGAACACACCTTGTTCCCACTTAGGTAAAACAAACGACAATTAACGTAAAGGCATTTACCCTTGAAAAACAACACAATGACTGAGATTAGATTAACTCTGATGAAATGTTTTGGCAGCTAGATAAGAGGAACTTCAGAGAGATCAAGAGTTTATGTGACCCACATCAAGATTAAAGAGCTGGTGTGGTATCCAGTAGTTTGAACATTCTCAGAACTGCACACGCTAACTTTGAAAGGAGCTTGGTAACATCCCTCTAGAGTGGAATAGAATGCCTGCCACATGCCAGCATCCAAAGAGGTTCAGACACATAGTGAGTCAGAAACTAGCACTATTCAGTAACATTGAAAACGCACCATATAATTAGAAGAAAATAGCATATCATCTAGTATCAAGGGTTTTTTGGTTTGTTTTTTTATTAACGCCAGCAAATGCCAGGCTCAAATTTCCTACAAGGGTGCTCTGTCAAAATACCTTTATAACACTTCTTCATGCCGTCACTTTTAAGGCCCTGTTTGGCCTTTCACCCTGTAAGTATTAATTCAGGGTGTTCAGATATTTGTAGAATGAAAAGAAGAGAGGGAAATCAAGGACAGCGCTTTGATAAGTAATTTACAGTTTTCACAAAGTATCTTCATATTCTCACCCTCAGCTTCAAACAGATGCACTGTATGTCTGAAAGTTACAAGCACATGCCTTTAAAATACAAGAGGCCTTGGAATGAAGTACCTATACACAAAGTTCTTACTGAGGAAATCCATCTGTGGCACCACAGAAACATGAATTTTTACTTCTTTAGATCCTTCAGCTTGGCTCAAGTAATCTACTGTCCATTTGGTTGTGCAAGTGCCCAGTTCCATTCCTTTCAGCAGTACTGGCTTTCTCTAAGGAACAAAAAAAATTAAATGCGGAAATGATTGTAGCATCCAGTGGAAAAAAAAATCAGAATTAGTTTTTCAAACAAAGTACATGCAAACAAGTCAGTTGAATACTGGGACCCACTACACAAAGTCACAACTGAATAAAGTGAATCAGAATGCTGAATATTTAAACACAATGCAGTAAATTGTGGACTGTTTATCTATTTACTATATCCTCTTTCCTAGCAGGATAAGGAAATATACGGAGAGGCAAACACAATTTTAACATTCACTTTGTGCTGGGGCATTGAGGAATCTAGCCAGGCTAAGGGATAGCTTTAGTCATTCTGGCCAGCTTAGCAGAAAACAGACAGAAGACCAGACAGTTAAGGTGTAGACTGTGAGCTATGGTGGTGCTATATGTCCTCACGAAAGAAGCTCTTTCCACCTCTATTAAGGCTCCTTGACGCTGACAACCACAAACAGGTTTGATCCAGCGCACACAAAAAAATCAGTAGAAAGACACTTTTGCTTTGAATCGGGACCTTGGAGAAAAAAGGAAGCAGCGATGACAAAGCAACAAAAACAGCAATCACACTTTTTTTAACTACTGTCAAAGAAAATGAACCCACATATCAGTGTCAGAGCTTTTCAGCAGCTGAGAAGAGACTTGCCTGTGGAAGCTCTTTGCTCCTAAACTCACATTCAGCTTAATGGATGGCGACACCTTTTATGAAGCACATAAACCCCAAACCCGCGGTTTGCCAGCATTAGCTCTGCCAGGAGAGGAGGCGTCGCAGGAAATCTCTCTCCCCTCGTCCCCCCGCGCAGTCCCACCCGCTCACCACAACCAGTCTGCGCCAAGCCGGGTCGGGCCGCTGTCCCGGGCCCACCGCGGCCGTTGAGCCCCACCCTCCCCCCCGCGGAGAAGCAGAGCCG
>NW_009210937.1:0-12910 GCF_000690835.1 Fulmarus glacialis
AGAAGGCCAACAGCATCCTGGCTTCTGTCTGAAATAGTGTGGCCAGCAGGCAGGACTAGGGAAGTGATCATGCCCCTGTACTTGGGCCCTGGTGAGGCTGCACCTCGAATGCTGTGTTCAGTTTTGGGCCCCTCACTACAAGAAAGACATTGAGGTGCTGGAGTGTGTCCAGAGAGTGGCAACGAAGCTGGTGAAGGGCCTGGAGCACAAGTCTTATGAGGAGCGGCTGAGGGAACTGGGGTTGTTTAGTCCGGAGAAAAAGGAAGCTGAGGGGAGAATTTATCGCGCTCTATAACTACCAGAAAGGAGGTTGTAGTGAGGTGGGTCTCTCTTCCTAAGTAACAAGTGATAGGACAAGAGGAAATGGCCTCAAGTTGCGCCAAGGGAGGTTTAGATTGAAGAAATTTTTCCTAATATTCACTGAAAGTGTTGTCAAGCACTGGAACAGGCTGCCCAGGGAAGTTGTTGAGTCACCATCCCTGGAGGTATTTGAAAGATGTGTAGATGTGGCACTTAGGGACATGGTTTAGTGGGACTTGGCAGTGTTAGGTTAATGGTTGGACTTGATGATCTTAAAGGTCTTTTCCAACCTAAGTGATTCTATGATTCTATATCCTGTTCTTGGTTCTGGTTTCTTGCTACGTCTAAAATCCTTCCTCACTGAATTTGGGGGAGGAAGAGACATGTTTTAGTACCTTTATAGTGTCTTGTTGCCACTGCCAAAGTCTTGGCTGCAGGAAGGACTGTTCTCCTGGCTAAGCCTGGGACTGTGCCCCAGGACCAGTATCTCTGCTGACCAGCATGGCCAGTTCATCATGATGACGCTGGAAGGAGAGCTGATTTTGACAGCTCTTCCTTCTACAGTCCATGCATGTATGAGTTATGAAGCAGGATAAAACTTGTGTGGGTCTCTGGTGTAGTAATGGGCCAGTAAAGGTGGTGGATGTTCCTACGCACTCTGCCTGCCATCCTAGGAAAAACTTGAGGTTATCCTAGGAAAAACTTGAGGTTATCCTAGGAAAAACTTGAGGTTTTCAAATGGATTTTATTGTAGAGAAAGCATCAACAGGCAAACTTTCCTGGAGCAAGAACGATTCATCCAGAGATTATCTGTTTGAATCTGACAAATCTCTGCTCTTATGCTCTTGCAGTTTCTCTCCTCTCCCTACTGCAGTCATCCTTGTTTTCCTTCAAACCCAGACACCATTAGGCGGCATTCAATGCTTACAGGCTGCCTGACTGAACTGGAAAGTCAAAATTACATTGCCCAGCCAGCAGCCTTGCTGGTAGAGGAACACAGTGGTTGTACTGCGTGGACCTCCTAAATGCTGATCCACCATCTCACCTCACCTTGAAATTTAAGTTAGAAGTATGCGTGTTGTAATTGTCATACAACAGAAATAAATGGGTAAAAGCAATTAAGCCTTTTTTACAACAAATGCCCTCACTTTCTGGAATACAGAAAACTTACTTGCACATTTTGCTGTGTTGGGATGAAAGATTATACTTCTTCAATAGTTCATCTGCTGTGGAAGTTGGGATCAAGAGATTGGGTCCCGTTCATTGAAGTCCTAGTGCTGGATGTAACTTTTTTGCTGTCAGTGAAATTCTTTGAGTCCAAGGACAGCACAGAATTGAGAGGGTAAAGGCCTTAATCAGAGCATGTATCCACTTTGGAATCAAGTTTCTTCCTATAACAGGGATGTCTTACCAAAGCTGTATATCACCTGGTTCTGTATATCACTTTATCATTCATCTTTTCAGGATCATAGGCATAAGCGTTAAACAACATTTCCAGCAAGGTCATGCACACACAAGGTAAAATTGTGCATGAGGAGGAAGTGTTAATACAGAAAGATGTGATGGTAACATTACCTGCAAGTATGCTCTTCTTTAGTGGAGAGTAAGCAGTGTTCCCGTGAGGAAATATCCGTGAGGCAGAACTTGAATATACACAAAAGGCTGGTGGAGCAATGTTAGCAGCATCTTCCCCTGCTTTTATACTCATTAGTTTAATGTTTTACTTCATGTATCTATATGTCAAGACAACTAGTGACTTCTTGTATTTATTCTAAGAAGTTCTGCCAATGTATAATATTAATCAAATTTTGGATTTGTCAAAAATGGGTTTAGTCTTGTACCTGCATAATGTTGTGAGGTGTCAGACCTCAGTGACCAGGATTCTCTGTGTAAATCATAATTGTTAATTGGAGGTTTCTTTCTAATTTTGTATGTGATCTTTACATACTGTATTTATCTCTTCTTCTTCTCCTTTTTTATTATTTTGTAGGCTACTTAATGCATGAATTCCACAAATTCTGGATTGAAGAGGATCCACTGGACATAATGGAGTTCAATCGTGTCAGAGAGAAATTTCACAAGCGAATCTTGAAACAGCTCCAGAACCCAGAGATGGCTCTGTGCCCTCATTTTGCTGCATCAGAAAGTTTAATCAATATGTAGTTACTCACTCGATTTTATTTGGAAACACTCTCTCACTCTTGCGTTAGATCACTGTTTAGACCATCACTAGCATACTGAATGACCATGGCGATTGTATGCATGTTTTTGGTGCAGTATTCATCTATTTTTGTCACACGTACTAGATCCCCTTATGCTTCTCTTGTTGGGGATTTCTCATTTTAAATGGGTGCTCATATTGCGGCATTATGCAGTGTTACATTCTGAATTGATGTCCAGGTATCAGAGTTCTTCTATTTTTTTAGATTTTCCTCATAATTCAGCATTGACAATTGAATTGTATTTCTCTAGCTGTGCTTTTTGTATATGTGGAAATAAGTAGCTGGATCTTGTATTGTGAAAGCTTTTTAACTTCTTGGTATGTTTTAAGGTAACTACTGGCATTTCAAGCGAAATACATGTTTGGACCTCGTCTAGAAGATAATGTGTGTAATTTAATCTGATGCAGGCAAACACATTAACGTCCAGTTTTCTCCATACAGCCATATATGCTTAATGCAGAATTAATGAGGCTTATGAGATAGAAGTTTCAGTGAGAAGAGTTTATGCAGAATTACAATCAGACTCCACAGCTGCATGAATACCAAATGGTCTGGTGATGCTAATACATTCACAGTGAACTGCAAACACACTCACAACTACTGGATACTGGCAGGGGCCAAAAATTATATCATCAGGCTGTTGTCACCAACACCACCATGCTGAAGTATGGTCTAAATTCCTGCACATTCCTTTGAATATACAGGGGTTACTATTTTGCGTCACATGTTGGAAGGCAACATGATTTGGTCACATTGTGCTTGCTGAATTCAGGGGAGCAAAAATCTTCTTTTTTTTTTTTGTTGTTGTTGTTGTTTTTTTTTTTTAACTACTGAAAATGTTGCTTTGGTTGTCAATTCAGTTCCTAAGAACTGGGAGAAATAATTGATTAGAAGGTTTAGAGCAAAACCACTTGAGTTTCCCAGACTACTTATTAAAAAAAAAAAAAATTTAAAATGGCAAACTGCCTTTTTTTCTAAAAATATAAATGAATAAAAGTGTCTGACACTAAGATTGTGTAGTATATTGAACAGCATCTACCATGGCATTTCATACCCATGGTATTTTTTACCTTCTAAGCAATCAATTTTAGTATTATATGTGGTAAATCACTTGCATATGGAGATTAAATTGAGTAGTGTCCAACTACTTGTGAATTATATGAATAAATTATATGTCATTCTAAACTGAAGCACTGGGTTTTATTTTTGAGATATGCAGTAATATAGATGCAGTAATACTTTAAGGGATCAGGTAAAAGGGGATGTAACAACTTTGTTGTATTTCCCTGGTCTGAAGAGTGATCTGAACTTCCTTGGATTAGGTTCTTTATACCATTTCTAGTTAGAGCTTGGGCCATCACTTTATAAGTAAAAAATAAAGCAATGGGAGTGGTTAAAGTTCTTGAGAAACTCCTTCTTGGATTTAAGCCCTCTCATTTCTTTGCTAAAATGCAAGATGGGGATCAGGACTTCTCTGCAGGGCTGAAAACTTGCACTCATTGCGGAGTTAATCAGCAAAACTCTATGGGTGTTGCGATAATTAGTCTTCTCCAATGAATTTGGAAATATTAATTATTGCATATTTTGCATGAAAATGCAAGGGATAAAAACTGCATGTTTAAGTTTCTACCATTGATTTTGGAAAGTGGTTATTTATAGTCATTAGATATGAAAGACTTCTTTGCATCACTCCTAAAGCTTCTAAAATAAGTTTCTAGCAACAGTTTTAATTGCTTCAATTCTTACTCCTGCTTTCTTTCCCTGTTCCACTCTGACTTAAATAGCTTCTGCAATTTGTTAGGTTATGCTGGCTTATTTTTAATACTCTGCACTGGGGTTCATGGGGTTGGGGGGGGGAGAGAGAGGCATGATGGTCCCTGCTACCTTCTTACTGGTGTGATCCTCTCAGTTGTTATGCTTTGTCTCAAGGTGTCAACTTCCAATAAAATCAGAAAATGTCATCTGGCTCCATGTCAGATTGTGTCACTATAATCTAGCTGCTTTGGATGATTGTTTTTCCTGTCTTGCAGGGAGATGGATTTAATGAAGCTAACTGTGAAATTTCTCCTCCTGTGGAGCCCCTGCATGCTGGTGCCTCCAGACCTTATCGTCCTGCCCACTCGTGCTTCAGCTTTGGCCTGTGACATCCTTGCTCTCAAAATCCTTGTCAAACCTAGGGCAGAGAATGTCCCTGGTGACTGCCAAACTGGCTGTGCGCTGCTGAGAGAGGATGTCTGTCTGGCACTGCCTTCCCTCCTCCTGAGGAATGGCCTCTTACCGCAATGCAAACCTAAACTTTTCTTTAAAAAGTGTAAATTCTCATTATCACTGATACATCTCCAAACTGACCTGTGAGGAAATGGATGCTGCTTTCCCTAAGGAGGAGAAAATGAAAGAAACAGCAAAAATAAAAAGTATAAAAAGTTGTTTCAAGAAAGTAGAATCAATATTTATACTCACTGCAGGGTGCAGATTTTGGTTTAATTAAGAGTAGAGAAGATTTAGGTTGGATCTTTTGAAAAACTTTCCACAGCCTTATGATTGCTGCACTTCACCTGACGTCTCCTCTCCTGGAGTCTCCCGTGAAGGTGGCCAGACGCCTGCTGCTGGGAAAACATCATCCCTGGCTCTGCGTGGCTCAGGCAGCAAGTGCTGCCTGCCCAGCCTGTAAAGCTCTTTGGCACCTTTCTTTTTTAACAGGTATTTTTCTCAGGCAAATAATTTACATTGGCAGTGCCATGCAACCCAGGTGTTTTAAAAAGGCACAGCCATGTTGTTAGTCTAAGCTGCTGATTTACTTTATAAAATACAAGATAGCATACTGATGCTATACAGAATATGTCTTGCTTTGGGTGGGCAGATGAAAATATAATTTATGAAAACATTATATTGGCAGGTCATATGTGATTTAAAATGCAGAAATGTTTACCTTGATCTGCTTAAAGCCAGAAAAAAGGGTCATGTAGTGTTGTGGTTCTTTAATTCTGTATGCAAAATTATACAAGCGTGGCCTGTATTTCTCTATGTTACAGATTCAGCCACTTCCCGTAGCACAGCACTTCCTTACCCCGGCTAATGTGAATTCAGATTGTTGCCAGGGCTCCTTCAGCAGTGTAGGTGGGCGCTGATTTGTCTTTAGTAACCTCGGTGCTCCGCCAGCATCTGTGGGGCTGGGGCTGAGAGCGCCGGCAGGATCTGTGCCTGGGGTTTTGGTCACAGCCGGGAGGAGAGCGAGTGCTGCTCCGGCTTCCCGTCACTTTTTGGCTTGTAGCTTTTTTCTTCCTTTGGGGAAGGGAGAATTATTTTTGCTGAGGTTCTTACTGGCTCTTTTGGAAAGTACTTTTTCAAATGCTGGTGCCGGTGGTATTTCTATGTACTATTTTTAGAAGCAAACAAAGTCCATCTTATCTATGCAGTTTGTCTTGGAGAATTGTATCTCGTGTTTCCTGGAGCAGCACTGAAGCTGGACTGGAAAATTTCCTACCATGTAAAGAGTAAAGGGAATTAATCTGTTGTCCTTGTTAATGGGAGAGCAATCTTTAAAAGCACCTGTACCCGCTGCGTGGTCTGTGCTGTGTGCCCTGTGGGGCACAGCCGGGTGGCGATGGCTTAGCGGTGCTGGCTGAAGCACTTTGCTGCGAGTGGAGAATTTTCAGCATGTTCCCAGTTGAAATAAGTGCTGTTAGGTGGAGCAGGATGTATGTGAACAGAGTGCTGATGCTCGGGTTAATGAACCCAGATCTGCCGCTACTGACTCAAAGAATCAGTGGTAGCATCATGCACACATTGGTTTCCTTTATGCAGTTAGTACCATCATTTCCTTCTTAATCCTGCCCTTCATGGGCTGTGGTTAACTTGTAACATTTCATTTGCTGACCTGTCCATTTTTGTCATAATGTGACCTGAGGTTTTTGACCCTTCCACAGGGGCAACCAGCATTGCAGGGTTGTCCGCTAGTGGGGTCTTGCAGATTGGAGTCATTCCTGCATGAGCTCTAGAGGAAACCTCAACGTGCAGCTCTGCCACTTGGATGGATCTGACTGAGGTAGGAATCAGCTACAGCCTGAAACAGTAACCATGTGCAATTCTATAAATGCTAAGTTCATGTGTTTGGCAAGTACTGTGGGGAAATAGGGGAACCCTGTATATACTGTTGCGAAATATGGGAACTCTGTATGTACTTCCCTCTGTCCCCCAGTTGGCTTTTGGCAAGCTTGACATCATCAACATATGACCATTTTGGCATCATAGGAAGACTCCTTTGTGATTGACTCTCATAATCCCTGATTTTCGGAGAACTGTTCTACTTTGAATCTTGCTAACCACCCTGATTTTCACCTCTCACTTCTCACTTGGAATTTGGTCCCGTGTGAGCTGGAGTTTTGCACTAATGAATCCTCCAGGCTACACTGAGAAAAACGATATGGCTCTCCTCTGTACACTTGCATCTGCAGCACGGTGCAGCTAAAAATCACATGAATTATTAAAACAGGTGTTTTGCAGAAAACAGTCCTGAAACAGATAAGAAAATGAATTATTCATTGTTTTCCTTAATTTGCGGCAGTGCAGGTTTTCTATAAGACTTGCCAAAGATTAGACGGGACTCTCCCTACAAGATCATGCAGGAATATAGTAGGACCGGCTTTGTGCTTTCCCCTGTGAGCAGCACACATAGAAATCAGGTCATTACTTATTCTAGTAAAGGAAACTGTTCTTCTCTATATAGAACTATAATTAGAAAAAGAGATTTAGCTCTAAAACCTCCAAGCAAGAACTGGGTACAGCAGCTTAGATCAAAATGAACTATGGGGAAGGGCAGAGGCTTTGTTACTTGTGTTGCTGTGTTTCTAGACCGGGGCTCCACTGCACTGAAGGACCGTAAAAACATGTAACTAAAGGTGGCATGTTCCCCCAAGAGCTTACAGCCTGAAACAAGGGAGGTGAGCAAGACAGGGGAGCGTGGGGTCAACATCTATAAGCACAGCTGGCAGCTCAGCAAAACAGATCAGCACAAGAGGAGCTGGAGAAAGGCACATGAGGAAGCTTGTGGTATGTTTATGGGCAGTTTTTCCCAATAGCAAGGGCAACCAAGGAAGGCACATGGAGATGACTGTGAAAAACCTAATCAAAGGACAACAGGGCATAGCACTGTGATATACTAGAAATGAGGACAGACATATTTCTAGTGGATACAACATGGCTGAGAAGGTCCTTGAAAGAAAAAACATAGTCCGATGTGAGAGAGTGCACGTTGAAGGGGAGATTCATAGAGATGCTGGTGTGGTAAACATGGGGCTGGTGCAGTTGGCACAGAGAGCTCAGCAACGGCTGTGTGCCAGGGTCCTGAATGGGTCTGAGCATGACAACGCATGGTCTAGGGCCTGAGAAGATAAGGACAACTTTGGGGGCAAATTTTACTTCTGGGGATGGGTAGGAAAGGCTGTGCTTCTCAAGAGAGGCCAACAAGATGTAGACATAGCCTAGATGTAAAGCCCTAAAGAGGGATTAGGGACAAAAGTGGAGCCCTTGGTCATGGTCCAGAGATAAGATGGGAGTGTTCTTCACAGCTGGAAAGAGCTTTGTAGGCACATCAGGCTTAAGCAGGGGAGAGTTAGGAAATGGTGCACAACTTGGGACTGTAATACGGACATCAAGATAAAAGTCTGGAGCAGAGAGAGCTCTGTGACCAAGAACTGCCAAGATTGTGCTTGCAAACAAGATTAACCAAGGACGAAATGTTGAAGCAGGAATAAAAAATAGACCAATGGCAGAACCCTGTGGAGAGCCCCATGGATAGAAAGAATCCTCCATAGGACTTGTGGCAGTAATGATCAGAAAGGTGGGAGGCAGGAGACGACAGTCTGGGAAACTAAAGGGAGATCAAATTTGAGAAAACAGCCACGGTCACCCATGTCAAAGGCATTTGACATCTGAGTGCTCTATCTTTTCCGTGGTGATGTGCTCTATTCTGAGCAGATTCCTTTTAATTCATCCAACAAAGCACACGTGCAGCGCCTATTTCATCACAGCACATTCATTTGCAGTGCGTACGCCCAGCAAAAAGAGCACCAAAATCTTCAAAAGCAGTAAATCAGCTCAGGCCCTTAGCTTTTGTCACCTGCTCTTGTCAAACCAAGGCATCCTTCTGGCAAGACTCATTAGGCAAAGATTGCCCAAGCACACGAGCCCTCCTTGCCTGCTCAAAGGCAGGTGTGAGTTTTGCTGAGTTGCAGACTGACTCCTGGGAACAACACGATCTTTTTGAGTCGACTTGGTCCTAGCCGATGGGAATGGCACATGTTCTGCACCTCGTGACACAGACCTCTCAGGCTGATCCAGCCTATGAGCCTGCTCACCCCGGTGAAGCTGTCCCTGCTTGATGTGCTAGATGGGGGGCAATGCCAAAGGGGAGGGATGCAGAAGACCTGAGGATGTAGTTTGCTGCCTCTCTTTGATAGGAGTATTTGTGATGCTGATTTGGCTCTGGATGGTCTTTGGAACATGTTCCTTTAAGCTGTTGTGACTAACCCATCATCTGCCTCTTCACTTTCTCCCAATTTTCCATTCACGTTGGTTGGTTGGTTTGAATTTCAGCCAACTAACATACACTTTGCCTGGAGTTTCCATGTCTCTGTCCCCATTGCCCCTTCAGCTTCTCGCCCTTTCACCCTTTGTCACACACATTTGGCAGAGAACCATTCTGCAGAGGATGTGGGTGTCACCTCTCAGTGGCTCTGTGGCCAAAAAAGAGCAGAAAAAGAACGGTGGGAGCAGAGGTTTGACCTGGTGAGCCCCCTCCTCCCATTCTGCCCTGGCCCAGCTTGCAGGGGACCACTGTGACACCCGGGGTAGGAGGGTTGCTCTGAGCTTGGCCATCTCAAGGCTGCTGCCTCCAACTGTTTTGCCCCTTTCATGAGGGCTGCGGGAAAGGGGCATGAGCCTGTGGCTGCATGGGGAACACAGAGCTTCTCTAGCTTGGCTGCTAATTTAGTCTATGGGGTTGTTCTGCCCCTAAAGCACCCTCAGACTCCCACCAGGCTCCCTCCTGGGAGAATCAGCTGCTTCTGTTTCGCAGAATAGAATTTATTTTATTTTTTTGTCCATACCTGGGTCAGGCCTCAGTTAGTGTAAGTCATGCCTGTCTGCTGTGAAGCTGTGAAAATTTACACCAGCTCCAAATCTGGCCAGAAGAGATGAATCCACCATCCAATAGCAAAGAATAGGGGACTCTGAGCCCCAGCAAGGAGTTATGATCCCAACACGGTTCTCTCCTTTCAGTTGCTGGATAAAAAGGTAGGTCTGAGGGAGATGTGAATGTCAACCATCTACTGAGTGGGTCAGAAAGTCTTCCCTGATCAGTAGTATGAGTGCCCTTGTATTCGAAGCTAGACTAAGCATTCATATCCTGGGACACTATTTGAAAAGCCAGTCAGAGACTTTGTTATCATGTAGAAATATCAGTGCTTTTGGAGCACTAAACTAATTTCTAATTCCGATAGAGATCCAAAAGCTACAGAGAGGTTGTGCAGTGCATTTGGGAACCTGCAGCAGTTCAAGTCATTTTGGAGCTGTCTGAACTGCAAGTCATAGAGATGCTGGCAGTTCAGTGTTTTATTCTATATTCTTAATTTGTACCTATAAATTAAAATTAAACATCGCTGTCTAGCAACAGTATCTTTTGTGATCCTCTTAAATTTATTATGAATATCTATTATCACTGCCTATGAGTCTCATACATAATGGTAATTAACTTCTATGCCACAGTTCAATTCCATTATTTTTCTGGCACAGCAATGACAGCTCCTAGACATTTGAATGATGGGAGTTAAGAGACTCCCTTCCTCCCAGAGAGAGAATTGCCTTTGGGGTAGAGCATTGTGGGAGGCAGCGTAGCCTTTGCCATTTGGGTTAGGTCATCTGTGATGCTGCTGAAAATGTAATTAATAATATAACTCTAATATCAAATCCCTAAACTTCAGAGACGGAGATAAGCCCATAGCAAAAATGTTTATAAGACCATGTGCCTATCTAAAAAAAGGTGAGTCTGAAATACCCACAGGCAGTTGGGAACTGCAGAGCGATGCTTTGCCTTGCATATGCGGTGGGACTTCTACATCTGTCTTGTATTCTCTCAGAAGTTAATTCCAGGATGCCTCAGCTCACTGCTCTTAGGATTTTCTTCATATTAAATTACCTGTAACAAACACTGCAATGGGGAAAAATGCTGTGTTCTAGAGAAAGACAATTTTTCTTACCAAGCCCACATAACATCAATGTATCTCAGCAGGCTGCTGTTGTATGACTGATACCCAATAGCCAGGTTCCAGCCAAGACAAGTAACGCTTCGCACATTGGAAGGAATTTGATTTCACAAAATCCCAATAGATGGACAATTAACACTTAATTGTCATATTTGGGGGAAATGAGGTGCAATGGAAAATAAGTTAGGTTTTAATTATGCTAGTGCATGAGCGAGGCCTGCATTCCCAACCTCTCCTTTCTTGTTTCAACCACGAGAAAGCCTTCTCCAAAAAACAAGCAGGATTCCCTTTGAGAATGAAATATCTTGTTGTGGCTGTTAACAGCCACTTCTCTGACATGACTGAAGTTTGTGTTACTCAATACACACACCAATCATGGAAGACATTGTCTTGTCTTGTTTAAAGCTATCACATCATTGTTCTGCAACACTTGAAATCTGACCATTAAGTGACTTCTAAATGTAGAACATCAGATCCCCTAGGCAGAAGGGGCAGCTTCTTCTGCTTAATGCCTGGCACATTTTTCAGTTTCTAACAATAATGAGCTAACCATCATGCCAATGCCTTCTTTGGATTTTGTCTTCTTACCTGTTTCACCTGCATTCTACCTGCTCAAACTACAGGCTCATTCCCACTTCAAAACTTCTCTTCTTGCGAGGCCCCCATAACCTAGTCTTCACTATTGATGTCTGACTGTACAATAAATTTGAGATCATAAGGGAAAAAACCACAAAAGACAACCTCACAGCCATGAGCACCAATATTTTTAAGAACAGCATCACATTAATTGCCTTCCAGTTGATCCCCTGCGGTTATAACCAAGGAACCTTCTGGGGTAAAAGCAAGGGCCGGGCCACCACGACGCGCGGAGCTGCTGGGACCACCGGGTCTCTAAGGCAAAAAATAACACTGCCTACCAGCTCCCTGCATTCTTGCATCCACCGCCGTGTTTCAGCCCCTTGCTGCTAGTTGACTGCTGGAACAATAGTAATAGGGATGCTTCTTAATTCTCTCCAAGAAAACTCTGTTAATCAAATTAGGTTAATTATACTTAAGTTTCTGGTGGAAATCAGAGTTTGGCGATCACGTTGAGGCTGTGCCCCTTCAGGGGTTAGGAACTGTATTGGGAGATCTTCACTCAGTCTGTCTGTCAGAGTTCAAGGAGTACCTGGATGACACTCTTAGTCACGTGGTTCAGATTTAGATAGTCTTGTGAGGAGCAGGGAGTTGGACTCAGTGATCCTTATGGGTCCCCTTCCAACTTGAGATATTCTATGATTCCATTCTATGATTCTATGTCGTGTTGCCTGGATAGGAGTCAGCTGTTGTGAATGCTCTCACCTTGGAGAAAGACCGCCAAGGATCATGCACCCCAAGGCCTGAGAGAGCCCAAAGAGGCTGCAGCAGCCTGGAGGAAATAAAACTTCTGTAGCACTTGTCTTCCCTGAGGCAAGCATTTTCCATTCTGGGAAACACTGCTCTAAGTCACCTAAACACTTTCTAAATTCCATCAAGAAAAGTGCAGAATGTCCTATTCACATACTCGTTTGTACTTCCCATAAGCAATTTGCAGCAACGTTCTATTAGCATTTTTCTCCATTGTAAAATATCATCCTCTTCATTGAGCTGGGCTGGGGAGTCTGTGACCTCTTAAGCACTGAAAGAAGGGTATTGCTTTGGTATTGCTTTCATGGAAGCTCCCCAAGAGATAGTATCCTTCTCCAAGCTAAGACAGCTGTTATAAACTATTTCTGACGGATATTTGAACCCATTCTTAAAAACCACTGACAGCATCTCTTGATATTGGTAGCCCCACATAACAGTGTAGAATAGTACTCAACTGTACCCTCTCTTAGTTAGACTAAAATTGCTCTGAAATCTCCTTGCTAACATTCAAGCCCACTACTTTGTGTGCGTGGAAAATAGTTTATTGTTTTCTTCTTTGCTGCTATGTTGTATATATTTGAAGGCTGTTATATCTCTTAACAATCTTCTTTTCTCTTGCTTGGCCCTTCCCCACTCCCAGCGACGTGCCCGTTGCCTGCTGCTGGGGCTGCCACCAGCTGCCCCTGGCCTCCCTGCTCCATGGCTGGCGGGGGGGACGGGCCCTGGCTGCCAGGCCCTGCC